>NW_006409072.1:10905-25883 GCF_000296735.1 Chrysochloris asiatica
AGATTCAAACTCACCAGCCACTCCTCAGAAACCCTATACAGGGTCGCTATGAGTCGGAACAAACTCAATGGCACTTAACAACAACAACAACAACAATAAAAAAGAAGAATTTAGTTTCATGACTATCTTTATCCATATTTTCAATTCCAATATTACTAATGGTATTTCTCAAAAAACAAATGAACAATACAGTGGAGACATGAGAGTAATTAATGGAGGGAGGTGAAGAGGGAGAAAATAAACAGACAAACAGCAAAACTCACTAGTAAATACTATCTCTCCTTAGGCCTGATTGCACGCCAAGATTTCTGGTGTTTGATGGTGTTTTAGGTACAGGTGAGAACAAATTATCATATTTACATGACATAACTGAGATTTTGACAGAACAATTCTGATTTATAAAAAAGACACCACGTTCAGTTTTGCTTAAAGTGTGGGGATGGAGATGGTTTTAAAAAAAAGTTATTGGAAACACTCCTTAAGGATTAACTAATTGTCAGTGCCCAAGGCTAATTTCAAGGAGATAATTGGCTCTAGATGATAAGGGAACAGAACCTGTTAATGAATACAATTTCTGTATACCAACAATTATTTATATAATAAAATTTAGGGTTTTTTGATCATCAGAGGACTTGATTAATACAGTAAAAAGACAACCTACAGATATAGAGAATATTTTCAGAAACCATATATACCTAAGAATCTGTTACACAAAATATTAAAAACAAAACAAAAAACCTTCTACAACTTAACAACAAAAAGTAAACAACACAAGCAAATATAGGAAAAGGACTTTGGCATACATTTTAGAAAACAGGCTATCCTTCATTATTCATCATAAAAACACTGTCATTGAGTCAATTTTGACTCATAGTGACTCTACCAAAGTTGTCAATCTTTATGAAAGCATATTGCCTCATCTTTATTCTGCAGATAGCTGGTGACTTCAAACTTGCTACTTTCAATCAGCAGTCTCAGATTTAACTCAGAGCATCACTAGGGATTTTTTTTATTGATGTTAGTAAGTGCCATTGAGTCGGTTCCAACTAATAGTGACCCTGTATAGGATTTCCGAGGAATAACTGGAGGGTTTGAATAGCCAATCACATTTGCAGTCCAGTGCTGCTCTACAGTGCCACACCAGAAGCCAGGACACCTCTTTAGAGCATTGCAAATCAAAACCATAATGAAATGCCACCTCACTCCTACAAGAATGGCAATGATGAAAATGTGGAAAACAACAGCATTGACAAGATTGTAGAGAAAATGAAACCTTCACTCATTCCTTGTGAGAATGTAAAATGGTACAGAAACTATGGTAAAAGCTTTGACAATTCATCAAATAATTGACTATAAACTATTATTTAATCCAGAAATCTCAATCCTGGGTATATACACAGAAGAATTAAAGGAGGAACACAGATAGAAATCTAAACAACAATGCCTATTGTAGAACTCTTCACTACTACCAACTGGCAAACAGTTACATTAAAGTGTATTTGTTTAGCCTCTATTACGCATAATGAAATTTATTTAGTACCAGAAATACAAAATAAATAAATAAACAACAAATTCAAGAAATTCACACAGGGTAATGAAAACAGACTGAGCTCTTATATTAAAAAGCATGTTATAGATTTTGAAATAAAAAAAGCAGCAGAATATATTTGATATTGACAAGGATGTTTTCAGAGCAAAGTTTTTAATTGAGTTGAATTTGATACAGTGATGTATTGGAGAAAAAGAGGAAGACCCCCCAACAGGATGAATTGGCACAGTGGCAGCAGCAGTGGACTCAAACATAGCAATGATTATGAGGTTAGCACAGGACTGGGCAGTGTATAATTCTGTTATGCATAGGGTTACTATTGATACAATAAACACTAAAGACCAGAAGAGTTGTGGGATGATATAAAGAATATCATACATGAAGAAAGCAAAATGTCATTAACAAGACAAAAAGAAAACATCAAAATGGATGTCAGAAGAGACACTGAAATATGCCCTTCAGTGTAGACATGCTGAAGTTAATGGAAGAAATGAGGAAGTACAAGAGCTGAACAGAAAATTTCAAAGATCATCTCGAGAAGATAAAGCCAAATATTACCCCCAAAAAAAAAAAAAAGGTGCAAAGATCAGGAGCAGGAAAACAAAAAGGAAAGAACACACTCAGCATTTCTCAAGCTGGGGGAAATGAAGAAAAAATTCAAGGCTCGACTTTCGTTATTGAAGGATTCTCTGGACAAATTATTGAATGATGTAGAAAGCATCAAAAGAAGATGGAAAGAATAAACAGAGTCACTGTACGGTTTCAAGAGGTAGCATATGATCAAGAGCCAATGATACTGAAGGAGGAAGTCCAAGGTGCATTGAAGGAATTGGCAAAGAACAAGTCACCAGGAATTGATCAAATGAAAAATGAAATCTTTCAAGAAAGTGAGGTGCCACTGCAGGCACTCTGTCATCTCTGCCAAGTAATTTGGAAGACAACTGTCTGGCCGACTGACTGAAAGAGATCCGTGTTTGTGGGCATTCCAAACAGAGGTGACCCAACAGAATGCAGAAATCATCAGACAATCTCTTTGATATCCCATGCGAGTAAAGTTTTACTAAAGGTAATACAGAAATGGCTGCAAGCATACATTGACAGAGAACTTCCAGAGGTTCAAGCCAGATTCAGAAGAGGCCATGGAATGAAGGATATCATTGCTGATGTCCAATGGATCTTGGCTAAAAGCAGAGAATATCAGAAAGATGTTTACCTGTGCTTTATTGACTATGCAAAATCTTTTGATTGGGTGGATCATGACAAGCTATGGACAATATTGTGAAATATGAGTATTATGGAACACTTAATTGTGTTCATGTACATGGACCAAGAGGCAGTTGTTTGAACAGAACATATGAACACTGAATGGCTTAAAATTAAGAAAGATGTGCGACAGAGTTGTATTCCTTCACCATATTTATTCAACATATATGCTGAGCCAATAATCTGAGAAGCTGGGTTATATGAAGAAAAACATGACATAAGGATTGGAGGAAGACTCATTAACAACCTGTAATATGCAGATGACACAACCTTGCTAGTTGAACGTAGAGAGGACTTAAAATATCTACTGTTGAAGATCAAAGAACACAGCCTTCCGTATGGATTGTATCTCAATGTAAAGAAAACAAAAATCCTTGCCACTGGACCAGTAAAAAAAAAAAAAAAAAAAATTATTATCAATGGAGAAAAGATTGAAGTTGTCAAGGACTTCATTCTTCTTGTATCAACCATCAACACTCATGAAAGCAGCAGTCAAGAAATCAAACAATGCATTGCATTAGGCAAATCTACTGCACGAGACCTTTTTAAAGTGTTGAAGAGCAAATATGTCAGCTTGAGGACTAAGGTGAGCCTGACCCAAGCCATGATATTTTCAATAACCTCATATGCATGTGAAAGTTCGACAGTAAATGAGGAAGACCCTAGAAGAATTGATGCTTTTGAATTATGGTGTTGGAGGAAAATATTGAAAGTGTCATGGGCTGCCAAAAGAACAAACAGATCTGTGTTGGAAAAAGTGCAGCCAGAGTGCTCCTTGGAGGCCAGGATGGCCAAACTTCATCTCTTAGACTTTGTACACATTGCCAGGAAGGACCAGTTGCTGGAGAAGGATACAATGCTTGGTAAGGTGGAGGGTCAGAGAAAAAGAGGAAGACACCCAGTGAGATGGATTGGTCAAGTGGCAGCATCAATGGACTCAAGTGTGGCAAGAATATTGAGGTTGGCCCAGGATCGTGCAGTGTTTTGTTCTGCTGTGTATAAAGTTGCTATGAGTCGGTACCAAGTCAATGGCACCTAGCAGCAACAATAACAGGGTTGCTATGAGACGATAATGACTAGATGGCAACTAATAAAAACAATAGCATAGTTCAAAATGGAATCCTGGTGTGGTGTTGTAGGGTAATACACTTATCTGCAAAGTCAATTTGATCTGAAAGGGCGTCCAATCCAACTCATCAGCTCTCCTCAGCAACCATAAAAAGGGTAGCTGTGGGTTGAAACCAACTCTACAGCCCTTAATAACACCAACAGAAACAGAGTTCATAATGGAGTCCTGGTGTGGCACTTTAGGAAATGCACTAGACTGTTTACCAAAAGGTTGGTGGTTCAAATCCACAAGACACTACTTGGGAACCCTGCAAGTCACTATAAGTCAGAACCAACTAGAAGACACTTTATGCCAACAGCAACCTAGTTCATAGTGAGGTCCTAGTGTAACATTGTGGATAACCACTGAACTGTTAACTTGAAGGTTGGTCGTTCAAACCCACCAATGATTCCTCAGAAACCATACAATAGGTCACTATGAGTGGGAGCTGACCCTACAGTACTTAACAATAACAACAACTTAGTTATAATGCAAAAGTAATATACTGTAGGTGAAAAATAAGAGTGGCACTCATTAAAGATAAAAATAAAAAATCTATGTTATGTTCTCAACTTAGGAGTTCATTGAGATCAGTGATTTTACTTCATATCAGGGATGGAAAGGGACTAGGAAAAAAGAATAAATACTGTACCAGACTTCAAAATACACTGCTATTGCATCTATTCCAACTTATATTTACCCTATCCGACCAAGTATAAATGTTCCATATGATTTCTGAGGCTTTACATTTTTAAGGAAATCAGTTTGTCTCTTCTTTAATTCTGGTGGGTTCCAAAGTCAAAGTTTAGATTAGAAGCCCAACCCTTACCTAGCTGTACCACTAGGGTTCCTTGTAGATTATGTACAGACTTTGCAAAAGTAGCTTTAACTTCAGACTTTCAGTGTGAAATATTTAAGCATTTATAAAAATTTGAAGATGCTACTCATGGAAACAATCTTGGACAACACATACAAATTTAGAAATAGAATGTAAAACTGGTTAGAAAAGAGATTAATCTGGGAAAACTGTGGTTAGATAGTGAAGATGGACAAAAGGTTGGAGAAGCGGAGGGGCTTGATGGTGGATTAGGGAAAAGGGCAGTGCAGACCAACATCAGTAATAATGCGGCATATCAGATGAAACAGGTTCAAACGACTGTCTCATAACTCTGAATTTCATATAAAAGCGTACTTAGGAGGATCAAGGATTATTGTGAGTGGGCTTTGGAGCAAAGAAAAGGAAAGTGGTGTTTTCTGATTTGTGATGGCCAACAAGTCTCAGCACAGCCATTTTGAATGGGACAGAGCAGATACAAGATCAAGACAGAACTCCCAACACAGAAGTCTGAACCATCATCAGAGATAAAGGTGCAATTTTTTTTTTTTTTTCATTCTCTTATCGTTCTATGCCTTCCCAACTCCACTCTGGATACTAGAGGGTTGCCAGAGTAGTGAAAGTGAACTCTCCCATCCCTGGGAATGTTCTACTATGCATACACACAGATGTGCTCAGCAAAAATCACTGGGCACAGAATTATAGAAGGAGAAGAGGAAGACAGGAACAACTTAAAATGGGAGAGTCTTCCAAAACTGCTCGGGCCAGCCCTGGGCTGTTTCTCACTAGGAGAAACAGTTGAACAGGTTTGAGGAAAGGTGAGAGAGCAAAAAAGCAAAAAGCTTTGCCCCAAACTACATCTGAGATATACACTAAGGAGCAACCAGAACATTATGAAATCTCTCCGGCACCTTTGAAGGCAAGAAGTTCAAAAAGGATCATTAAAGTCTTACTCTCATTTTGCTACGCATTTGGGGAAGTTGATTTTGCACTTTAGTGTTCCCAATTTACCTTGAGGGGGAGCTCGTTCTCACCTTTCTTTACCCCAGAAGAGACAGCAGTTTCAGTCATAAAGCCAATCTACAATTGTGCCATATAAAATCACATCATCACGGCAAGAACAAATACTAGATGCTATACCCCAGAACAGTGTAAATAATCAATACCTTGTAAAATCACTCTGAATTCAGTAGTAAGAAAAGCGAAAAGAAAAGCCCATCTACAAAGAGGCAATCAGAGATTTTAAGATTACACCAACATGTTTTTGTTGTTGGTAGGAGCCATCAAGTAGGTACCAACAGAACGAAACACTGCCCATTCCTGGGCCAACCTCACCATTGTTGCCACGCTTGAGAACATTGTTACTGCCACTTTACCAACCCATGACACTGGGTGTCTTCCTCTTTTCCTCTGACCAAATATGATATCCTTCTTCAGCAACTGGTCCTTCCTGACAACATATCCAAAGTATGAGTGATGAAATTTGGCCATCCTGGCCTCCAAGGAGCACTCTGGCTGCACCACTTCCAAAACGGATCTGTTGGTTCTTTTGGCAGCCCCTGGCACTTTTAATATCATACTCCAACACCATAACTCAAAAGCATCAATTTTTTTCTACAGACTTCCTTACTCCCTGTCCAGAGTTCACATGAATATGAGGTTATTGAAAATATCATGGCTTGGGTCAGGCACACCTTAGTCTTCAAGATGATATCTTTGATTTTCAACATCTTAAAAAGGTCTTGTGTAGCAGATTGCCTAATGCAATTCATAATTTGATTTCTTGACTGCTGTTTGAATGAATGTTGATAGCTGATCCACAAAGAATGAAGTCTTTGCAAAATCAATCTTTTCTCCATTGATAAGAATGAGTTTATTAGTCCAGTAGTTAGGATTTTTGTTTTTGTTTTTGTTTTTTTTACATTTAGATGCAATCCATACCCAAGGCGGTCATCTTTGATCTTCATCAGTAAATATTTTAAGTCCTCTTCACTTTCAGCAAACAAGGTTGTATCATCTGCATATCTCAGATTTTTAATGAATTTTCCTCCAATGCTGATGCCATGTTTTTCTTCATATAACTAAACTTCTGGGATTATTTACTCAGCCTACAGGTTGAATAAGTATGGTGAAAGTAAACAACCCTGTAGCACACCTTTTCTTAATTTTAACCCATTCAGTGTTTCCATGTTTTTTTTCAAACAACTGCCTCTTGGTCTGTGTGCAGATTCCTCATGAGCACAATTAAGTGTTCAGGAATACTCATACTTCACAATGTTGTCCATACATTTTCATGATCCACACAAATGAAATCCTTTGCTTAGTCAATAAAGCACAGGTAAACATCTTTCTGGTATTCTCTGCTTTCAGCCAAGATCCATTGGACATCACCAATGATATTCCTCATTCCACATCTTTTTATGAATCTGCCTTGAACCTCTGGAAGTTCTCTGTCAATGTATGCTTGCAGCTGTTTCTATACTACTTTTAGTTAAACTTTACTCACATGGGATATCACAGATATTGTCCAATCATTTCCACATTCCGTTGGCTCACCACTATTTTGAGTTGGCACAAGTACGGATCTCTTCCAATCAATTGACCAGATAGACAGCATAAGAGATGATTATACATGTGGGCCTCATCAGATGGAATACACAGAAATCAAATTGACTGCATCTGTGGAGAGAGATGAAGGAAAAGCTCCATATCATCAGTCAAAACAAGGCCAGGGGAAGATTGTGGAACAGACCATCAATTGCTTATATGAAAATTCAAACTGAAGCTAAACAAAATGAAAACAAGTCCATGAAAACCAAAATATGACCTTAAATATATCCCACCTGAATTTAGAGATCACCTGAAGAACAGATTTGATACATTAAACACTAAAAACTGAAGATCAGAAGACTTGTAGGATCACATCAAGAACATCATATATGTAAAAAGCGAAAAAGTCATTAAGAAGACAAGAAGGAAGGAAAAGATCAAAGTGGATGTCAGAAGAGACACTGAAACTTGCTCTCAAGCATAGAAATGCTAAAGCAAATGGAATAAATGAAGAGGTCCAAGAGGTGAACAGAAAATTTCAAAGGTCAGCTTGAGAAGATAAAATCAAATATTGCAATTACATGTGTAAAGATCTGGAGTCAGAAAACCAAAAGAAAAGAACACCATCAGTGTTTCTCAAGCTGGGAGAACTGAAGAAAAAATTCAAGTCTTGACTTTAGTTATTGAAGGATTCTATGGTCAAATTAGTGAATGATGCAGGAAGCATCAAAAGAAGATGGGAAGAATACAGAGTCACTATGCCACAAAGAAATGATTGATGTTCAACTGTTTCAATAAGTAGCATATGATCAAAAGGTAATGATACTGAAGGAAGAAGTTCAACGTGCATTGAAGGAATTGGCAAAGAACAAGTCACCAGGAATTGATGGAGTACAAATTGAAATCTTTCAAGAAAGTGAAGTGGCACAAGAGGCACTCACTCATCTCTGCCAAGAAATTTGGAAGACAACTATCTGGCTGGCTGATTGGAAGAGATCCATATTTGTGCCCAATCCAAAGAGAGGTGACCCAATGGAATGCAGAAATCATTACCTGTGATAAGATAATATGCATACATCTACAAGGAAGAGCAATTGATGCCTTTGCAGTACCGTGGATTTACTTGAGCTAACCTTTCTATCCAATTATCTTAACTCCCACTAAGTGATTTGGTGGGACCATACAAATAAGTTGTACAGGATTCTAAGACTAGAATTGGTAAATTTTTGTATCCAGGTAGGTTTAAAGGGAGCCATATAAGCAGCAAGATAGGAAAATTCCAGATCCATCGAGAAGGAAGAGCATGAGTGGAGCTCTCTACCTAGAAAAATGGCAACAGTAGAGGTGACAACAAAGGCACAGGACTGGAGGGACAGAAGAACTGCCTGCTCTAGATCCATGAGTATGTGTAGCTGCAGTAAGGCAGAGAAGAGACATTCTTGACTGGAGAACTCCTGTGTCCTGAGTTGTTTTTGAAACAGAATTGTATCTTGTTCACTTCCCTAGTAAACCCATAGCCATTATTATTGTTATGAGTTGTGTGGGTCCATTGGAATGGATTAGTGGACATAATTGAGAATCAGAGAGTGCTGTCGAAAGAATGGTAGTGTAAGAATAGTGTAAAGAATGTTTTAAGGTGCCTTACTTCCACTTCACAGGAATCAGCCTTGGGCTGAATTTGAATTTACTTCTCTTTCCCCCTTGTGAAGCCAGAGGAAGACAGGTATGGCTCCCACATGGCTTAAGCAGCCTCTTTTATTAACATATACTCACTGACCACTAAAGTCAGTGATGATGACATTGAAGAATTCTAACGAACTGTTCAGTCTGAAATTGATCTGATGTGGTGATTGGAATGTGAAGATTGGAAACATCAGTAGTTGAAAAATGTGGCCTTGGTGATAGAAATAGCATGATTCTGGAGATAGCATGATATAATTTTACAAGACCAATGACTTATTCATTGCAAATTCCTTTGTTAAACAATATAAAGTATGAATATACACAAGTACCTCACTAGACGGAATACATAGAGATGAAATGGATTGGAAGAGGTCCATGGGAAGAGAGCATGGAAAAGCTCAATATCATGTCAAAAGAAGATTTTGGACTGCATAATATGTAAGTATAGACTGAAGCTGAAAAAATTAAAATTAAACTTTCCATAAGAGTCAAAATATGACTTTGAACATATCCCACTTGAATTTACATGCCATCTCAAGAATTGATTTAATGCATTATTCACTAATATCTGAAGTCCAAAAGAATGGAGGGATGACATAAAAAACATCATACAGAAAGAAAACAAAGGGTCATTGAGAAAACAAGCAAGCAAGCAAGAAAAAAAGACCTAAATGGATTTCATTAGAGACTCTGAAACTGGTTTTCCAACACAAAGATATTAAAACAAATGAAAGAAATGAGGAGGTAAAAAACTGAACAGGATATTTCAAAGGGCAGCATCAGAAGACAGCATCAAATGTTGTAATGAAATTTGCAAAGATCTGGAGTTAGAAAACCAAAAGAGAATAATGCTTTCAGGATTCTTAAACTGAAACAACTGAAATAGAGACTCAAGCCTCAACTCATAATATTGTTGTATTCTATGAGCAAAATATTGAGTAATACACAAAACATCAAAAACATATGAAAAGGGAGGCAGGGCTTGATGGTGGAACAGGGAGAAGTTCAGTGAGGATCTTCCTCAGCAATAACAGGATACTGGATGAAGTATGTTCAGGGGACCATCCCAGAACTCTGAAACACATATAAAGGAATATTTAGAGAGTTTGAAGGCTTATAGCCAGTGGAATTTGTAGTGGAAGCAAGAAATCTAGTGCTTTGGGATCTGCCAGCCTCAGCTGCTCCCAAAGCAGCCATCTTGGATGAGACGGAGTGGCAGAAGAAGCAGAGCCATCACAGACGTATGACTGATCCTCGGATACAAACGTGTGGGCATTATTTCTGTTGTTGTTTTGTATCTGTTCATTGGTCTCTCAGTGTGTGGACACCTCCATTCTGGTATTTAGAGGGGGTGCTTAGGCTACTGGACACCTCCACAAATCCTGGAGGGTTCCACTACACTTGTGTACAAAAATGTTAAAATTTAAAGGAAGTGTTTCCACTTAAAACCAAAGGACAGAGATGCACAAGGACATCCATACTTGCAGATGACACCCACATGACCTGGTTTCAATGGATGTATGATCAGAACTCAACTACAAAAAGAAACAAGAGGGGAAAAAAGAATAACCCACTACAATTTGATGAATTTTACCTATGCTTATGGATGTAGTAGCTCAAAAAAGAGAACAAATCTTTACAGTGAGGATTAGTCCCATCCCCTTGGGACACAGGGTTGACAGGGATGGGCAACTTAGACATTGGCTACAAAATGGGGGGCTACAAAGTCAAGAAGTGACTGGATTACAAGCTTTCAAGAGGGAGCCTAATTCCAGATGGGGCAGGGGAAGGTGAAATCTCCACTGAATGGTTCCAATCTGTGGGGACAGGGCTAATGAAAGGAGATGGAGATAAGACTCTTGTGGTACAATAATGAATAATTGCTATCAGGACTGACTGTGAGGGTCGGAAATGTAAAGGTAGATATTTTGTAACAAAAGGAGGGGACTGACTGATTTTGCAGTCCTTGAGCAGAGGTCCCTGGGACCATTAAGTGAGAAGAACGGAGTGTGGGACCCTACCCAGAGAAGCTGTAATGCCAGAAATGGAGGTAGAGACGATGACATGAACAGATAGAGTGGCTGGGGACACAGGAATCAGGGAGGGAGAGGGGCTGTGTGCTAGTGGCCAGGGGGCAGGCCTGTGGGGTGTACCCTTTGGTTGTTTGATGATGCATGGAGGGGATTGTAATAATTGCAACGAAATGAAATATGATAGAATGAATGTAAAACTGATGTTCTCCCATGTAAACCCACATAATTCACACAAAAACAAAAACCATGGGGCAGCACAAAATGGCCATAGCCAGCTCTGAACTGTTAATCATTAGGAAAAAGTCCTGAAAGGGTGTTGTGGAGTGGGTTGTGTCTTTTTTTGCCATTGCTGTTTTGTATTTTGGTCCCCTCTTTACCTTCAGGGGACTCTTTCTTCATCTACGTTACCTAAGAAGAGACAGGAATTGCGGTTATACAGTCAAGCTACAATCATATCCTATAAAATTCCACCATCCAGGCAAGAATCAACACCAGCTGCTGTTAACCAGGTAGGCAACCAACACCTCTGACCATTACTGTGAGTTGAGTAATAAGGAGAGTGAAAAGGGAAACACATCTCCTGATCACAACTACCTAGAGGCAATAAGAAAGCATAACAAAATATCAACATATATTCAGTATGGGCACTTGGGGGCAGTGTGGGGAGGTGATGGTAGAGCACAGTGAGGGGCAGACACATCATAGTTCGGGTGTTGGGGAGGGCAACACACAAGAAGTGGGAGGAGGTAGAAGAACAAGGTAGATAGGGGAACACTGAGACAGGCTTGCATGGGCTAATGAGACAGAGGTTCTTGGAATAACAGGGATTTTAAAAAGAGAGAGAGAGAGAGAGAGAGAGAGAGAAAGAAATAGTTATTACTATTGAGTTGTTTATTGTAGGTAAAATAGAATTAAAGTGAGACCAAATTTTCTGGCATAATTAAAAAAAAAAAAAAAAGAAGATGATGAAAGGAAGACATAGAGTCACTATATCAAAGACAAATTGTCCACATTTCACTATTCCAAGAAGTATCATATAATGAAGAACAAATAGTACTGAAATAAGTCCAAGTTGCAAAGAACAAGACTGTGGAAATTGTTGGAATAAAAATTGAAATATATCAAGAATCTAATGAAGCACTGGAGGCTCTCACTCATCTATGCCAGGGAATTTAGAGTACAGCTATCTGACCAATTGACAAGAAGAGATCCATATCTGTGTTCATTCCAAAGAAAGGTTCTATAACGGAATATGAAAATTATTGAACAGTATTATTAATACCTCGTGCAAGTAAAATATTGCTAAAGATAACTCAAATACAGCTTCAATGGCACATTGACCGGGAGCTATAGATGATCAAGCCAGATTCAGATGGAGATGTGGGACAAGGGATATCATTGCTGACTTCAAATGGATCTATTATACAAATAGAGAAAACCATTAAACTATTTACCTGTGTTTTATTTACTATGCAAATAATTTGGATTTTATGGATAACATTGCAGAAAATGAGCATTCTAGAACACTTAACTCTACTCATTTGGAACCTGTACATAGACATAAAGTAGTCATTCGAATGGAATAAGGGGACACTGCATGTTTGAAAATTAGAAATATGTGTGCCAGTGTTGAAATCATTCACCATACTTACTCAATTTTGTGGTGAAGAAATAATCTGAGGCACTGAAGTATATGAAGAAAAATGTGGCATAAGGATTGAAGGAAGAGTTCTTAACAACTTGTGATATGCAGATGACACAGCTTTGTTTTTTGATAGTGAAGAGGGCTTAAAATACTGATAAAGATAAAATACACACACACAAAACAAAACAGAACAAAACAAAAAAAAACCAGCCTTCATTATAGATTACACCTCAATTTAAAAGAAAACATAAATTCTCACATCTGAAAAAATAAATACTATGATAAATGGAGACAAAATTAAAGTTGTGAAACACTTCATTTTGCTTGAATCCATAATCAATCCCTGTTCTTTCACAATTAGTGGTGCATGCTCCCGCTTCATTCCATATGGCTGCAACCATGTTTGATGGAAAAGATTTGCACCATTACTATGTCATTCCTCTATCCTCATTTTTTTTTCTTTTTCTTTTCCCCCCAAAACAATATTCATACCTCCCAAATCTACCACCCAACCTACTGCATGAGTGCTACAGCTCACTCCAGCACCACTGAGTGGCTGACAGGCAGTGAAAAAACCCACCAGCTTGCCTCCATATGAAATATATTTAGATACTTGTACCCAAACTCCCAAGATCTTCCAAATTCATGCCTACACAAGTGGAGAGCACCACAGTCCTGCCAACTATTGAACAGAGTATCAATAACTAACCCATTGCCTAGATATATTAAAATATAACAAAATAACAAATCAGGGAGAAGAAAACCATCACACAATCAATAAATCAGTGCAACTATATCACAATGTCTCAGAAACAACAAAAGGTTGCAATACACACATACACACAAACAAAAGTAGAGGACAAAGTTTCAAACACAAGACTGAAATACGGGATCAGAAAGTTTCTTGAGGAATAATTGCTATTGGAACTACCTGATTAAAAAATTTAGAAAATTTATACTTAGCTCATTTCAGCATAATAAAAAAGAAATCAAGGAAAACAAAAGTGACATCAAGGACAAAATAAGCAAAATTAAGGAAAATATAAACAAGACTCTAGAAGAATTCAGGGGAAAAATAATAACAAATGGAAAATTAGAAATAATATACAAACACCAAATAGAAATACAGTAAGCTAAAATATAAGAAATAGATAACACATTGAAAGGGCATAGAAGAAGAATTGAATAAATATAAGTAGGAACTAATGAAATTAAAGACAACTGTCCTAATATGTGAGAGAAATAATCAGACAAAAGAATGAAAACTAAAAGAGGAAATTTGAAGGCTCATTTGTGGCATCATCTAAGGGAAAAATGTAATGTGTGAACAGAATTCCAGACTAGGAAGAGAGAAATTTTTAAAAAATGATAAAATTGTTGAAGATTTGTCAGAAGTAAACTTCCCTAATCTCATGAAAAATTAGATGATAGGCATTTAAGAATGAACTCTAAATAAAAAAGATACTAAATAAAATGACCAAGAAATATTGCAATAACAGTTTATAAAATTAAATGCAATGAATTAATCTGGAAAGTAGCTTGGAAAATATGAAAAGTCACATATGAAAACAACAAAACTAAATTCTTATTTTGGACAGAAAACATGCATGCAAGCAGACAATGGGATGAAATAAACTAAACATTGAAGTAAATAAAGGCCTGATAAAAAATTATATATAAATAAGAGTATTATATATACATAAAAGTATTCACTGAAATATAATGATGACATTTGGACAATTAAAAAAATAGAAATTAAGCTAATTCTTAATAATCAGAATACCTTGCAAGATATGCTAAAGGGAGTTCTTCAGCTAAACAAACATCAATGATGGATAAAAACCTGAAATTAAGACACAGAACAATATCACCCAATAGTAACACAAATACATGCATAAAAATAAACCTACTCTGGCAGCCAACAAACATGAAAACATTTTCAGGATCACTAACCATTGTTGTTGTTGTTTGCCATCGAGTCGGTACCGACTCATATTGACCCTATGCACAACAGAAGGAAACACTGCCTAGTCCTGGGCCAATCTCACAATTGTTGACACGCTTGAGCTCACTGATGCTGCCATGTTGGCAATCCATATCACTGGAGGCCTTCCTCTTTTTCTCTGATGTGCCACCTTACCAAACATGATATCCTTCTCCAACAGCTGGTCCCACCTGAAAATGTGTCCAAAGAATCAGAGATGAAGTTTGGCCATCCTGGCCTCCAAGGAGCACTCTGGCTGCACTTCTTCCAACTAACCATTGATGTTGTAGTGTTGTTAGGTGCAATCAAATTGGTACTGACTCATAGC
>NW_006409072.1:27560-28587 GCF_000296735.1 Chrysochloris asiatica
AAAAAATTATTTGCTGGTTACTGAGGTGTATGGGTTGGGCTGAGTTGAAGGGTTGGAAAGTGGAACACAGCATAGGGAATAGACACAAGATAGTTTGGATGCTGGGGGTGGGGGTAAACAAGAAGAAGGAGGGGAATTTAAGAAGAAGGAGGATGGGAAAACAGTTAGTCAGGTTTGCATGGACTAAATGAGAGAGAGGTAAATAATGATGTATGCTCAACCTTGGAAAAATAGGGCTCTGGCATACAGGGATTGAAGCATGGGTAGAATGGGTAAAAGAGGAAAAGTAATGTTAAGCTGCTTGGCTGTCTTTTGAATCTTGGTTTACTTGCCTAGTATTATAAAATAGACACTTGATGGGGAGAGAAAGGAATAGCAATAAACGTCACCATAGAAAGCTTGTACGTCTGTTTATCCTATAACTCATTGGCATACCTAAAATGTGGCAGAACTTAGCAGTGAAGGAAGCTTCCTGCAGAGTCTTTGCAATGCATAAGACCATAGGTAGAATCCTGATCCCTTTCCAGAATCTTCTGAGGTGGGAAATGTCCACTTAAAAGACAAGCAGACCAGCCTAGAATGGCTAGGAGAACTGAAGTTACTTCTAGAAAGAAAGACCTGCAGGAAAAAGAAAAAAATAATAATGGTAGTCTGACTGAATACTACAAGAACAAGTAAGTGTATCACTAGGAGCCGTCAAGGCAAGCAGTTGGGCCCTCAGGGCATACCCCCTATAAAGACTGAGACTCAAGGGGAATACACGAGTAGGCATGTGGTCTTGCTGATTACCACATTGGTCTGTCTACTTATAAGGGAAAGTGGGGAAACACAGCAATGAAGTTGTGAGCTAAGTCTGACCATGTTCAATAGACTCCTCTCAACCTGGGTTGAGACCTTGTTGGCCAGAAGTATGGCAAAATCTGGGGACTCCTGGGCCCAGAGATAGGGACATAGCCACAGAGGACTAAAACAGAGAGTGAAGCAGCATCCAGCTGATATAAAGTGAGGGGAGATACACAAGGACACC
>NW_006409072.1:35982-36879 GCF_000296735.1 Chrysochloris asiatica
GATTTACATCAGTAAGCATTTTAAGACCTCTTTGCTTTCAGCAAGCAAGATTGTATAATCTTTATATAGCAGGTTGTTGCTGAGTCTTCATCCAATCATAATGCACATTCTTCTTCATATAATCCATATTTTCTAATTATTTGTTCAGCATACAGATTGAATTAATATGCTTAAAGAATGCAACCCTGATGCATACCTTTCTTACTTTATAGCCATTCAGTGTTCCATTGTTTTATTGGACTCCTGCCTTTTTGGTTATGTACAGGTTCCTAATAAGCTCATTTAAGACATCTGGAACACTCATTCTTTGCAATGTTGCCCATGACTTGTCATAATCTAAAGAACTGAAAGCCTTTGTGTAATCAAGCAAGCACAGGTAAACATCTCTCTGCTATTCTCTGCTTCCAATAAAGATTCATCTGACATCAGCAATGATATTCCTCATTCCATGTCCTCATATGATTCATACCTGAACCTCTGGCAGCTCCATGTCAATGTACTACTGAAGTCATGTGCATAAATATGGATCTTTTGCAATCTGTTGACCCTGGAGCTCTCTTCCAAATGTCTTGGCATACATGAGTGTGTGTCTCCAGTACTGCATCAGTTTATAGAAAGATTTAAATTTGTATTCCATGAATTCTCAGCACCTTGTTCTTTGGCAATGTCTTCAGTGCATCTTGGACTCCTTCCTTTTAGTATCACGTACTAATGATCGTGTACTACTTCTAGAACAGCAACCTTTCTTTTGGGTTCTGTCATTCCATATTATTTCCATCGTTTTTATGCTTGCTGCATCATTCAGTACTTTGCATAAAGAATTATTCCGTATGGCAAATTGAGGCTTTAATTTTTTCTTCAGTTCTTTCAGCTTGAACAATGCTGAGTGTGATCTTT
>NW_006409072.1:39463-40138 GCF_000296735.1 Chrysochloris asiatica
CAAAAGAACAAGTAAATCCCTGTTATAAAAAGCAGTGCCAGAATGCTCCTTAGAAGTCTAGATGGCCAGACTTTGTCTTTCATACTTTGGGCATGTTGTTAAGAAGGACCAATTCATTTGTAAAGTGGAGGGTAAGAGAAAAAAAGATCCCCAATGAGAAAGATTTAACAGTGGCAGAAACTGTGGGTTCAAGTGTAGCAATTATTGTAAAGTTGACACCAGACCTAACAGTGTTTTGCTTTCTTGTGCATCAGGTTGCTTTAAGTATGCACTGAAAGAAATAAGACTAAAATTGGGACATTGAAAGAGCTAATTACATTGACAAGCCAGTGACAAAAGTAAAGAAAGTAAGGTGCAGATAATTTAAATAATAAATGAAAAAATGTGATCACAATGGAACCATCTGAAATGAAAGGATAGTAACACATTACAATGAAGAGCTGTACTCCAAAAATTTAAAAACCTAGAAGTATCAGGAAAATTTCTACTTAATTAACACAATCAGTTGTAAAATATTTGGACAAACTCATCACAAAGGAGGAAAGTGTACTGATGAAAAAAACAAAAACAAAGACAAATATCCCAATGTAAGAAAGTCTTGACCTAGATGACTGCATTAGCAATTCTATCAAGTTTTCAGAGCATACCTGACATCAATGCTGCTCAAACTCTTCT
>NW_006409072.1:41598-46977 GCF_000296735.1 Chrysochloris asiatica
AACTTCTAATTTTTATATACTCATGCTTCATACAGTCCATGTTCCATTTATTAATGGATCTTTGCAGCTGTTTCTCCTTATTTTGATTTGGGTTCCATCAGCAAATGAAGGTCCCAAAAGCTTTATTCTACTCACATTATCATGGTCAACTCTAATATGAGGAAGTAACTTTTCCAAAGCTGTATTTTGAGTGTTTTCCAACCTTAATGGCTCATCTTCCAGCACTATATATTACAATATTCTTATGCTATTCATAACATTTTCATTTTTTGGTGCTATACTTGGCATTGTTCTGCTGATATTCATGAGATTTTCAGTGTCTACACTTTTAAAAGTAGTCTGACTCCTTCTTCTTAGTCTATCTTAGTCTGGAAGCACAGCGGAAATTTGTTCACCTTGGATATCCCTGCTGGTATTTAAATGCTGATGATACAGCTTTCAGCATGACAGCAACATGCAATCCAAATGACAGAAAAATTATAGATGAGCGGTGGATGCTCATGGATAAGAATATTTAACATTATGAATATTTCTCAACACATCCCAAAACAATCTACAAAAATAATGCAATCCCAAAATAAATCCCATCATCATTCTTTAAAGCAAATGGAAAACAAATTACTAATTTTATATAGAACAGAATTACAACTGAATAAGCAAAGCACTTCTAAAAATTAATAACAAAGAATTGATACAATGACAAACATGTAGACCAATGCAACAGAATTGAAACCCTAAAAGTTAATCCATCTTTACCAAATGTTGATACTTATGATCTTTACCAAAATTTTGATAATTATTAATTGTATAAGAGATAGTCTCATTAACAAATGGTGGTGGCAAGACTATATTCATTTGCAGAAAAATGAAAAAAAAATATATATATATCATTCACCACATACAAAAACTATCTCAAAATCTATCTTTATGGGGTCAAATTAACAGCAGAAAATAAGTAGATTAGACAGAAAATTTGGGGGATAGTGAAGGTGAGAATTATTCCATATTTGAATAATGTCACTGTACAAAGTCAATGTCACTGTACATGAGAAAAGTTTTTTAATTTTCCTGTGTCCTGCTGTGTATATGCTCAACAGTAATAGCAAAAATAAAATATTATTTAAAAAAATAAAAATTGAAGGAGAGAGGAAATGAGTTACGAGGCCTTAGGACTAAGAGCTATCATTTTGAGAGTCATCAAGATCAGTTGGCATAACATAGTTCACAAAGACCGTGTTCTACATCTTACTTTGATGAGTAGCTACTGGGGGTATTAAATGCTTGTGAAGGGTCCTCTATGATGCAACTAATATTTTCAAAGGAAAAGAGAAAATAAAAAAGCTAATGAAGCAATTAGTTCAAAGAACAAATGGATCATGTCAATCTCAGCCTTCACAAATTTGACACCAAAAGAGCTCAGTCACTACAGCTCACCCCTCTCATTAAGACAAAATTAGAAGGTTTTGTGTAAAATGGTAGAAAAATGTGAACAAAACCCTACAAAATTCTAAAATTATCGGACTTAATTGTCTGATAGAGACTAGTGGAACCTCTTAAACTATGGCCTTAGAGATTCCTCAGGTCCGTAACTGACCTCATCCTGTGGCTCAGCTTTCAGCTAACCAAGAAATAAACCACGTGGTGGTGGTGGTGGTTGTGTTCTGTTGCGTCTGTTCTGACTCTTATCTACCCTGTATAGGATTTCTTAGGTTGCAAGTCTTTATGGAAGCAGGCAGACTCATCTTTATCCCATGAAGTGGCTGGTTGACTTGAATTGCTGACTTGTAGGTAGTAGCCCAACTTGTAACCCACTGTGATACCAAAGCCACTTATAGATCGACTGATAAAATGAAAAATAACAGTGGGGATTAATGTATTACTTAGAATAAGCAACCACACTGGACAACATTTGCCCAAGGACAGAACTCAGAAGGAAGGAAGGGATAGAAAGGAGAAATGAAAACAGGCAACATAGGGACTATAACCAGTATCATGAGACAAAATGTGTATGACTTGTTGAATGGGAAAAATAATATGTTAAATAACAAGTTGTTTATTTTAATGTATAAAAGCAAACAAATAAACATACCACAAATAAGTGTACAGTTTAATAAAGAGTAAATGTATTAATAAAAATATAACATTTTATCCTTAATATTGAAATTATGAAAAAGATAATTGTCTGTTTATATTAAAATAATACCATGTTGTGAAGTCTATAGCATTATATATCAATTGGTTGTTGTACATTTGCTTTGTGTGTGTGTGTATTTTATTGACTTTTATTTGACAATGTGAATCATAAAAAAATTTAAAAAGGGTCAACAAAAAAGAGGAAGAGCCTCAGTGAGAAGGATTAACACAGTGGTTGCACCAATGGGCATAAACATAGAATGATTGTGAGGATGATACAGGACCAGGTAGTGTTTCATTATCTTGTACGTTTGTTGTATGTATAATTTGGAACCAATTAAATGGCATCTAACAACAACACAACCACTCTGGGAGAACTTTTTGCATTTTTTATTAACATTGAAAACAAATACCTTCTATGACCAAGCATTTTCACTCATAGTACATACCCACCAGAAATGCATACCCATGTAGTATGTATTAAATACAAGTTCCAAGATGTTTATAGCAGCATTATTTATAATAGTCAAATACTGGGGGGAAATGTCCACAAACAGTAAAACAGATAAATGACTGATGGCAATGAAAATGATTCTATGGAATACTACTGTATCTCATAAGCACAATATTGAGGGGGGGGCGGGAAAGGCCAGATCCCAAAGAATACATATAGTATAATTTCATTTCTATAACATATGTGGCACAGGCTGTTGAGTAGATTCCAACTCATAGAAATCCTACATGACAGAGTAGAACTGTTCCATGTTGTTTTTGCTCAGTTCTATTGAGTCAGTTCTAATTCATTGCAACTCTGTATAAAGTTTCCTAGGAGTGACTGGTGAGTTTGAGCCACCAACCTCACAGTTCAAACTAACCTTGCTATCCAGTGCTTTATCACACAGCAACACATTAGGACTGCTCCTGGGTTTCCTATTTATTCATTTTTTGAAAAGATTTTAATGTGAATTGAGTGATAGTTTACATGAGAGAACATCAGTTTTGCACTCAGCCTATCATATTTTGTTTCATTGCAATGATTATAATCCCCTTCAGTCATCATCATTTAAAAGTATTTGCTTCTCTTCCCTCCAGATTTTGTTTGTTTTTTCATGTACACAAACAAACTAAGGAATATATAATCATTTAAACAACCAAAGAACTCATTCTGTTAGCCAGATTCTTGGACCATAGCACACAGCCTTTCTCTAGGGTCCCAAGTTCTGCTCATACTCTACTTTCTTGATGGTCCTAAGGTCCTCTCTTCCTGGAATGTAAGATTAAATACTCGTAGCTTTCTGCTACAAAACTCATACTTTTACAGTTGTGACCATCACAATTAATCATGATAACAATTACTCACTATTGACTCAAAAGAATCCTATCACCATCTCCTTTCACCAGACCCATCTAGAAAAGATGAAAACTATTTAGTGAGGATTCTATCTTCCCCCACACACTCTGAAACTAAATTCCCTCTTGAAAACTTGTAAGCCAGACACTTCATGCCTTTATAGTCTCCCACCCCATTTAGGTAGCCAATATCTAAGTTGTCCATCCCTATCAATTCTGTATACCAAGGAGATAGGTTTGATCCTTGGTGTAAAGACTCCTTCACTCTCAGCTGGTATGTTGAGCTACTTATTACATCCATAAGTATCGGTCAAGTTCATCAAACTGTAGCAATTTGCACTTGCTTCCTTTACCAAATGTCTTTATCTTTCTTTAGTCGAGCTCTGGTCATCAAGCCATCAAAGTTAGGTCAAATGGGTACTATCTGCAAGTTTTGGGATTTTTCTTCCTCTACCCCAACTACATATCAGCTGGATGCTTTACTGTCAGCACTAGCCCTCTGAGGCTAGGTCAATGTCAATAGGTTCAGGAGTTCTCAGTTCTCCCCAAACTTCAGACCAACCAGTTCTTCCTCTTGTCTCATCTCAAAGTCAACAGGAATATATGGAACATGGTCAAACACAGCTCATACCTTCATTACTACGTTTCCCCAACTTGCACTCACATCACCAGCAATATTACATGCCTGCTTGTATATTCCCTTTGAATTTCAGTCTAGGAGGGGGCTTTGTCTTGAAGGAATTTGATTGCTTGCTTTGATGGGGCCCCAACAAACAGCTTCCTTTTTCTTTTAATAGCCAAATAGTCTACCATTTTGTTTTTGTTTTTTCTTGCTTGTCTTTCTTTCAGAACATAACTTCCGTTTCTCTAGCTGCTCCAGGCTGGTCTGCATGTACTTTCAAGTAGCACCTTCAAACTCAGAAGGTTCTGGATAGGGCTTAGGATTCCATCGAAGGCCCTATACACTAAAAAGGCTCTGCAAGAAGCCTATTTACTAGCCAAGTTCTAGAACCCATTTGAGGTATTCCAAGCTTTCTGTGACCATGTTTCACGATATTCCTTTCTATCCCACTCAAGTGTCTATTTTCCAATAGTAGGTAAGGGAAACCAATATCCATAAGACAATTAAGCATCTTAACATTATTTTCCTTCTTTTACCCTTTCAGACTACTCCTCGAGCCTTGTATCACAGAGCCTTGTTCCAAGTTTAAGCATACACCACTATTTAACTCTGTCCAATTTAGCCCATTCAAATCTAAGTTTTCCCCTAGTTAGCATGTTCTTCCACCTCCTCCCTCTTCTTATGTGTCACCCTCCCCTTTGTTATATATTTCCCTCCCCAACACCGAAACTATGATGTGTCTGATGTGTTTGTCCCCTAACCTGTGCATTATTGTCCCTTCCGCCCCTCCCCTGGTAACCAAAGATTTTTTTTCTTTTAGTATGGGTATCTTTTCTTAAGCTTTTACAGTAATGATATTATTCAATATTTGTCCTTTTGTGACTGACTTAATGTGGCACTAAGGGCTAATGCATCAGACTGCAAAGTCACTTGAACTGTAAGGTTGCTAGTTCAAGGTCACCAGCTGCTCCTTGGAAACCCTATACAGAGTTGTTATGTCTTGGAATGGACTCAATAGCACTTAACAATGACAATATCACTGTGCATAATGTCCTCAAAATTCATGTATGTTTTACAGTGGTTTTCAGCTTCATTGTTATTCATCAAGGTAGCATAATATTTTATTATATGTATACACCAAAGTTTGTTTATCCATTCTTTCATTGATGGACATTTAGGCTGTCTCCGTATTTTTGTTATTGAGAATAGTGCTGTAATAAACATTGGTGTGGATGTAGCCACCCATGTTCTGGATCGTATTTCTTGTGGATATA
>NW_006409072.1:47077-51785 GCF_000296735.1 Chrysochloris asiatica
TTCTACTCCCGTAAGGATTTACACCCTCGGAAACCCTGTACAGGGTCGCTAAGGGTCGGAACCGACTCGACGGCACTTAACAACAACAACAATGTATGTTAAGAGTCATCTTAAACTGTTTAATTATGACAGTATATTTTTCACTTTTAAGTTGTTAACTTTTCTTTATATATTTTTATGCCAATTTAGGATTTGTTATACTATCTTATTTCAAAATAGGATTACAAAATGTATTGGGTCTCTAAATTTATATATCAAGTATAAAACTTTGTTATTTTTGTTATTGCTGTTATTGTTACCATTGTGTCTGACTCATGCCAAATTTATTTATAAAAAAAACAAATATTGCTTGTTCCTGTATCATCTTTATAATCACTGGTATTTTTAAATGACAACTTAAATTAATTTTATTGTCATTATTTCATAAATATTAATATGTATATATATTGCTAGTACAAAATTCATTTCTACAGTTAGAAATACAAGTCTTATATAAATGCCATCTTCTTACATGTTGTTGTTGTTAAGTGCTGTCTAACTGATTCTGACTCAAAGCAACCCTGTATAGTATCCAAAGACCAGCTGATGAAGAAACATATTTTATTGTTAATGCTATATAATGCAATTGGTAAAATGCATTTTTTTAAATGCATAAAAAATTGCAGGCAGCATTTTATTTTAAACTATTATATCAGATTAACGTCACATTACTACAATGTGGTATTATTGATCTCAAAAGTAACAGACATGGCAGTGCTTACTGAAAATAGTGAAAATTACAGCTCAAATATAAAATCAAGACATAATTCCATATGTTATGAAAAATATATATCAAATATTGTAAAGTATTTTGCCATTCATCAGAGAATATTAGTTACAAAACTCAAGGGTTACTATAGGAATGATGAGCTTATATATATAAGCAATCTATGTATTTACTTAAATACATGTTTTCTTCAATTTTCATCTTCATACATTAAAAATAAACATCAGGAACATTATAAAGTAGAGTAGAAACATAAAACAAACAAATTTACCTTTTATTGTTTATTTGACATAGAGAGTTTAACTTCCAACAAATGATACTAAACCCTAAACTTTTCGAATATACCAATGATAAACATGTTACAAAGAAAGGTATTATTCATACCATGTTTTCAATTTCTATACAGAAGAAACAAATCTGTCTTAGAAGAAGTATAGCCAGAATTCTCATTAGAAGAGAGGATGGTGAGTTCTTCCCACGTACTTAGAAAATGTTAACAGGAAGGATAAGTCCTTGAAGAAATATATCATGCTTGAAAAATTAGAGGGTTAGTTAAACAGAGGAAAATAATCAACAGCACAGAATGACACAGTGATTGCACAATGGGTTCAAATATACAGATAATGGTAATGGTAAGGATGGTACAGAACATAGGATCAAAAAGAGCTCAAAATGACTTTATGACACCTAACAATAATGCTCAAATTAAAAAAGTATTTTGCTGTTTTTATTTAAATTTATCTTTCTACACTAGGGAAAGCATAAATCAAACCAAACAAAACAAATTCAAACAAAACAAAGCCACTATCACTGAATCACTTCAAATTCATAGTGATTCTTTCTAGAAAAACATATGTAAATCTGGGACTACAAATCTTTAGGGGAGAAGACAGTTTCGTCTTTCTCCCACAGAGTAGCTGGTAATTTTGAACTGCTGATTTTGTGATCAGTCTAATACACAGCACCACCAGGGCTTCTTATGTACAGCATGTGCTGTTGTTGTTAAATGCCATAGAGTCTTTACTGATTCATAACTACCCTCTGTACAAAGTTTCTGAGGTTGTAAATCTTTGCAGAAGAAGAAAGCCTCATCTTTCTTCTGTGGAGCTACCAGTGGACTCAAACTGCCGATCTTGTGGTTCATATTTCAATGCTTATCATATGGAGGCACTGAGTTTGTAAATGTCATAGGGAAGTATAATCAATTTTTTTTTTTACTAAAAATATCCCTCAAATTCATCTTTTCTTATAAAGAAAAAATAAACAATCTTAAACTATTATTTTGTTCCCAGTTATTAGATGTCATTATGTTCAGTTTTAGCAATATTTTAAGTACAAGATTAAGGATCCCGGTTGCTATAAATAGTCAAGTGTTTGGCTGCTAACCACATTGTTTGCAGTTTGAACCCATCAATCAGCTCCACGTGAAAAGGCCTGGTGATTTACTTCCATAAATATAGACAAGAATTCCTTTAAGGTAGTTTTACATTTTTACAAGTCTACGGGAATCAAACCCACTTAACAATCCTTAACAACCACAACAATAATTGTCAGATTGCATTCCTTATTGTACAGAATGTGTTGTTAAGTGCCTCAAGATTGGTTTTTACTCATTGTAAAGGCTTCTGAGTCTTGTAAATCCTTGCCACAGCAGAAAACCTCATCTTTCTCCAGTGGAGCAGCTGGTGGGTTAGAACTGACAAACTGTGGTTTGCATAATAGTACTTATCCTATGGAGTCACTGTGCTCCCCTTTGTTATATTGTTATTGTTGTTAAGTGCTATCAAGTTGGTTCTGACCCAAAACCACCATGCATAAGGTTTCCAAGTCATGACTGGTGAGTTTGAAGCATAGACTGTGCAGTTGTTATATAATTGTTGTTTAATGCTGTCAAATAGTTCCAACTTATAGCAACACTATCTAGGTTCTCCCAGGAGCAACTGGGGAGCTTCAACCACGAACCTTGCAGTTCAAGCAGACTTTGCAGCACATTAACCCACAGCAACAATTTATATCCTTAATCCCTGTAAGGATATAAATCAGGGTCACCATGAAGACAAGATGCATGAGTGATGTCTGGGAAGGTATGAAATGAATTCAATATAGTGAATTCCTAGTACTGGGTTATTATTTTATGCTACCCAATCCATTTTGACTCATAGTGACCCTATAAGACTGAGATGAAATGCCACATAGGTTTTCTGAGGCTGTGATTTTTACTGGAATTGAGTGTCAGGTTTTTCTCCTTCAGAGTGACTGATCTGTTTGAACCACAGACATTTTGCTTATCAACTTAACCATTGGTCAGTTAGGACTCCTTAAGACTCTATACTTAAAAGAGAATAGGTCATGGAAGTAAATGTTTAGCAAAAGATTAATGTTTTAACAATGATGCTGTCAAGGCATCAGGGTATGCCTAATTTTGGTAAGAAAAATAAAAACTGTGCATGTCTTATTTCTTTGCTAACACATAATACAATGACCATCAATTAGAATTTAAGTCAGGTCCCTCAAAGTTAGAAATAGACAAAAACATTAATTATGATGTGTTTTCAATTCACACAATCCAAGTGGGAGTGTCTTGATGTAATTATCTTAACGTTTTCTTGAATGTAGTGACTGCTGTTCTCAAAATTCTACTTACAGCCTTCTTTATCTGCTTGTTTCTAAGACTATAGATAATAGGATTCAAGAATGGGGGAACTATGGAATAGAACACAGACATGATCATGTCTTGGACTGAAAGGGAGTTGGAGGTTGGCTTCAGATACACAGCAGAACCAGAGCTGAGAAAGACTGTAGCTATGAGGATGTGAGGGATGCAAGTAGAAAAGGCCTTTCCTCGTTCTGCTCTGTTTGGTAACTTAAGAACAGTAGAAAATATGTGAATATAAGACATACTGATGAAGTAAAAGCAGCCAACACAAATTATTATTGCAGATGAAAAAATTGCAATCTTGTTACTTAGGGTGTCAGAGCAGGAGAGCTTCAGCAGAGAGGGAATATCACAGAAAAACTGATGGATCACATTGGATTGACAGAATGACAAACAGAATGTGTTGCCAGTGTGTGCACCTGCATAGACCAGACCACTTATCACAGAGGCCAGTGTCATCTGGACACAGACACGAGGGTTCATGACCACATGGTAGTGGAGGGGCTGGCAGATGGCCACATAGCGGTCACGGGCCATGATGGTGAGGAACAGCAACTCTGCAGAAGCACATAAAAATATAAGGAAGATCTGAGCTGCACATCCAAACTTGGTGATCACCCTATTGTTAAATAGGAAGATAACACATGCCTTGGGTACAGTGACAGATATGTAACACATGTCCAGGACAGACAGATTCCAAAGAAAGAAGTACATTGGTGTATGAAGACTATGGTCAGTCATGATTGCTGTGACTATGAGAAGGTTCCCCATTAGAGTGGCCAAGTACATCAGTAGAAATAGCATTGTTAGCAAAATTCTGATCTCCCACACATCAGAAAATCCTGTAAGTAGGAATTCAGTCACTATGGTAGAGTTACTCATTTTAGTATAATTTGTTTAGGATTTGCAGAGGCAAAGGTAAATAATCCCTAAAAAAAATGAAGAATCAAATTTAGATAAACTACATTTATCTCTTTCATTCTTTGTTGGTGGAAATTCTTGGTATAAAAGAACAAAATGTTGACTCACATGCATGCATTCTCCTTAATTGTATAACTTTTTTCTAGGTTACAGCAAAATATAATATTTGAGTTTTTGCCCTTATTAATATATTTTTCTGCTACTGATTTGTGGTGCAATATGTTTACTGAATAATATTCTTTTTAAATCTGACATTTGATTGAATTTCTCCATCATTAAATTACTTTTATTAGATTATTTAATAAAGGGCTACTATATACCTATCATAAATACCATAATCATCTAAATGAATTATCATAACACCA
>NW_006409072.1:52535-53096 GCF_000296735.1 Chrysochloris asiatica
CTCTATTGCATTTATTACAGTACCTTTCTGAAGATTGAGATATCAGTAATAATTGCTTATCTTTTCCCACACTAAAGTCAATGTCAGATTTCAACTACCATATTAGAGAAATGCATCAGGTTTTTATATTTGAACATACAGCAAATAAATATATTTTATTATACTCATCAGTGAGTTTTAGGTTTCTGGCTAATAGTTCATACATACATCAGTATGGCATAATTGAACCTCATGACCTTCAAGAGAAACTATGTTTTGTATTCTGACTGCCACTTACTTATTAAACAGCTATGGGGACATCTTTAAACATCAGTGGCCTTAGCTATTAAAAAAATAAAAAAAAAATAAAACTTTTAATAACATTTGCATCATTCATTTCATATTTATAGAATATTTCAAATAAGGGAAAATCTCAAAATGGTAGCTATGTCAAAGAAATATGAATGAGAATTACCAGTTACTGATAATAATATTAAGCATGTGATTCTTTCATTTGATATCCATAGTACTAACCAATTTTAAATAAGTAAGCAAAATATAAATGAAAAAACACAGAACTCT
>NW_006409072.1:54693-55197 GCF_000296735.1 Chrysochloris asiatica
AATCAATGTAATGAAACAAGTTATATGAATTGTTGAATGTGAAACTGATGATATGCCCTGTAAACTTTCACTCAATCCACAATAAAACCTTAAATAAAAAAAAAAAAAAGTCAAGTGGAATATACTCAAGGTTATATTTTGTCTATTGTGAACTTGCTTTAATTTTCTTCATTTTCAACCTGAACATAAATATGAGCAATTGATGATCTTTTCAACAGATGGCCCCATGGCATTGTTTTGTCTGATATGGAACTTCTCCATGGTCTCTTTCCATAGGTGCAGTTAATTTTATTCCTATGTATTCCATCTGATTATGTCCACATGCAGAATAGTCATTTGTGTTGTTAAAAAATGTATTTGCAATGAAGAAATCCTTTGTCTTACAAAATTCTATCATGCCATCTCCAGAAGTTTTTCTATCACCAAAGGTATATTTTCAAATTACTGATCCTTCCTTTTTCCTTCACATTCCAATCACCAATAATTATCAATGCATCCTGATGG
>NW_006409072.1:55382-56405 GCF_000296735.1 Chrysochloris asiatica
TGTGGCTTTTTTTGTTTATTTTCAGCATAGTAAACTATACAATTGCCAGATCCAAAATGGCCAATTCCAGTTCATTTACAATTCACTAATGCCTAGGATTTTGATCTTTTTGTGCTACATGTCATTTTTGTTGGCTTCCAATTGTCTGAGAGTCACACTTCATGTATTTCATGTTCTGATTATAAATGAATAGTTGCAGTTATTTCTTCTCTTTATGAGTTGTTAACCATCAGTAGGTGAAGGTTCTGAAAACTTTCCTCCTTTCATGTCATTAAGGTCAACTCTATTTTGAGGAAGCAGCCCTTCTCAAGTCATATTTTGAGTGCTTTCAAAGCTGAGGGGTTCATCTACTAGCATTATATAAGACAAAATTATGTTGTTATTCATAAGGTTTTCAGTGACTAACAATTCAGAAATGATCTACCTCTCCTTGCTAATCTGTCTTAATCTGGATGCTCCATTAAAACCTGCCTTCTATGGGTAACCCATTGTTATTACTATCGTATAAAGCACTAAACCATAGGTTAGTTTGAACCCCAAGATTGGCACCTCAAACTCACAAGACACTCCTTTGAAACCCTATACAGATCACTTTGAGTTAGAATCAACATGATGGCACTTAACAACAAGTGTTATTTAAAAAAATGGCAGTCAGACTGACTACTACAAGAACAAGCAAGTTGTTTGCTGGGGAGCCATCAAGGCAAGCGATTGGGCCCCTCAGGGAAAATCACCTTCCAAGACTGAGACTTAAGGGGAATACATGAGTAGGCATGTGGTCTTGCTGATGACCACATTGGTCTACCAATAAGAGAGAGTGAGGGAAGCACAGCAATGAAATTATGAGCTAAGTTTGACCATGTTCAATAGACTCCTGTCAAACTGGATTGAAACCTGTTTGGCCAGCAGTATGGCAAGACCTGGGGACTCATGAGCCCAGAGACAGGGACAAGGCCACAGAGGACAAAAGCATAGAGTGAAGCAGCATCCATCTGATATGAATGAGGGGAGATACACAAGAAC
>NW_006409072.1:56505-61814 GCF_000296735.1 Chrysochloris asiatica
GATTTGCAGCACTGGAAACCTATACTGGGTTGTTATGAGACAGAATTTACTAGATGGCACTTAGCAACCATCACTTAGTCATTCTGTAAAACCAGATTATAAATCTGAGTGCTTGGTCATGAAAAATATTTTATTAAATCATTAGTTGGGTATCAATAATACACACAAATAATTATAGGTATACTTTATGTAACATGTAGTCCATCTGAATTAATATTTTAGTATAAATGAAGCTGAAAGTACTATGCAGAATTATTCCTGCACTAACCTGTGTTTTGGGCATCAATAGATTTCAATACTACTATCTATTCATTCTGAATTTCCAAAATGATCAATTCTACTGACATGACTAGGATTGCATTTTTAAATGCAATGAATAAAAAAAAGTCTAGGTTGTGTGAATACTTCTATTATGAAATGATTGGTTTTAATTTCATTTACAATGTCTATCAATAAGCCAGTGAGAAATACAGAATTGCAATTCATAATTTAAGGAGTGATAGTGAGGAGAGATAAAAAAAAAGAATAACAATAGATACTCACAAGTTGTCATTTCTAATGTTGGATAGACATTATAGAATTTTTGCAAGGGTACAAATATATTTTAAGTGCAGACAACGATGAATGAACATATTTCTGACTGAAATGATTGAAGTCCTGATAGGAATAATTTTGTTTTATAACAAGAATCTCAATACTCACTTATATAAAAATGTGAAGATGTTTACGATGCTTGAGTAAATCCCTGTGGGTAGAGCCCTTGGCATATGTGCCCAGGGGTAATTTCAAGCATGTAATTGGCCTTAGATGGAGCATGAACAGGTTGCTATGCATGAATCCAACTTTTATACATCAAGAAATATTAATAGTTTTGCACTTATTAAAATAATGGTGAATATTGAACTAGTTTAAACAGAAGAGAATCACATTTTCTCTAATATTTTGTTTATTTTTAAGGTGAAGTCTTGTGGATTATAGAGATTGTGGAGCAGAGAAAGAAAGGCCAAGTGTCTCACTTCATCCAATTTGAAAACACGGCTATTCCTGTCATCCTCTGTAATTTCACTAGTCAGATCAATCTCACAGGATTTGAGCAACGGACAAAATAGCTCTTGTGAAATTACTTAACAGGTCAATATGAAGTTATGGGATGTTATTTATCAGGCTAGCCACAAAGATCTTCACTGAGTAGTCTGAGAGCTTTGTGATCATAAAAACATCACTTCATCACATGTGCCTCAGATTCTTCATCTTTTAACACATTAAGGAAGATGCCCAATCTCATAATCTTTGAGTATGTACCTTAATGGAACATATAAAGCATTTAGACTAGTACATGGAACATTATCTATATAAGGAAGTGCTTTAAGTATCTGTTGTTCAATCCACCAGAATCAGTTGGGAAAGTAGAAGACTTTCCTTGGTAATTAGAGGTGCTTTTTTTGTTGGTGGTGTTAAATTGATTACCTGTTTCCTTCCACTATGCTTGAACAACACACCATTATTTCAAAAGTGCTTCTGATGTATGTTGATCTGAGGCAAAGTATATGGTCTACTTTGGAACAATTTCAATGTACAGTTTGAAAATAAATTGCATCAATATCATTGGGAGCAGTATTCTAAATGTACTAATTAAGACACATAAGTCTATTTTTATTGTTGAAATACTTAAATAATTTATTGACCTTTGTCTTATATTTTCTGTACCAACTGTGTAACATTTATATCTCCAGATGTGTTTTTGGTTGGGACTACTGATGCTGCACTATAGAATCAGCAATGGATTGTGAACCACAAGGTAGGAAGTTCAAATCTACCATCTGCTTCTTATAAACCCTATACAGTATCACTATGAGTTGGAACTGACTCAACAATACCTAACAGAGCAATATGCATTTGCTATTGTAAGACCACATTTTATGTCTTTTTATTTTATGTGTTGCATATTTGACATTAAGCAAATGAGGTCCAAAGTAAAGGATGAAAAAAAAACTCAATGAGATGGATTGATATGATAGCTGTAACCATGGACTGAAAATACACAAAATCATTTTGATGCCTCAGGACAAGGCAATGTCCAATTCTGTGTATAAGTCCTCCAGGACTCAGTTTGTTCAATACCAAATAACACTAGCATAATTTGAAATTGTGTTAATAAATGCATACAAATATATAATTCATTTTTCCCACTTAACTAAATACAGTATCATGATACAAATTCACTTTTGATATTGATCTATACTTATCTTCTTAAAGTCCACAATGATTGATTATAATAAAATATACAGTCACAAAAGCTTATTTTCTTACTTTTTTTTAATTATAAGCCTTAATTTATCTTGGTTTAAATATTTTAGTTAACCACAAAATAAATATTTAAACCCAATATTTATTTATTTTCTGGGTATTATTTTTATTTTGAATACCATTTGTTATAAACAGCTTATAGTATTGTCTTGTATATCTTTAATCCACTCTGACAGTCTCCAGTCTCTCACATTTAATTTTTATATTTATATATAATCCAACTACTAATACTTGGTTTTCTGATTGAAAGCAACAGTGGACTAAAACATAGCAACAGTTATGAGCATGATTCAGGACTGGGAAATGTCTCATTCTCTTGTATATATGGTAATTATGAGTAGGAACTTACTCAATGGCACATAGCAAGTGCAACAATAACAATCCTATCTAATATTTATAGCATCTGATCTTTGTTCTTTTTTTCTGTCAGATAATAAAATATCACTTAACTTATATTTCCTTTCTGTTGTTGTTGTTAAGTGCTGTTGAGTCAATTGTGAATCATAGTGAACCCTGTATAGATTTCCAAAGAGCAGCTGGTGGGTCTATTGACCTTGTGGTTCACAGTCCTACAGTGCCATGCCAGTATTAATGCAACTATATAAACTACTCATTAATTTTTATTTATTACCCTAGAAGCTTGGTCTATCTATTATATTTCATGAAACATCTTTAACTATCTGATGCCCTTCAGTACGTCCATTTGGAATGCTGTTTCTTAAACCTAAAGAGAATCTTCTTTCTCTCTCTCTCTCTTTTTTAAAACATTTTTTGTAGTATTGGACATTCAATTTCTTCCATTTTTATTTGCATATGTACATGAGTCTCCATGGTTTAATATCCACATGTTTTCCAGGTTGTCATACTTATGGTGACTTGCCTGTTGTGATGCTAGAAGGTATGCCATTAATGTTTCAAAAAACAGTAAGGATCACTCATGATGGACAGGTTTAAGAGGATCGTTCAGACTAAGAACAGATTTGGAATAAGGAATAAAAGGTCCACTTCTGAAAGGTTTTTGTTGCTAAGTGCAACTGATAAGCACAGTTCTACTAATCACAAGATTTCTGGTTCAAACTCACCGGTCACTTCTGGGGAAATCTATACAGGGTCGCTATGAGCCAGAACTGACTCAACAGCACTTAACAATAATAAAAACAGCATATACAATTTTTCAACAATACTAATAATAATCACAAAATATGTACATTGTTATGTAGGTAGATATTTATGTTATTGTGTGTGGGAAAGCACATTAGAGTATCCATGTGTACATATAAAATAATATTTGTGGGCATTCAGTAATCTATGTTTTATATGTACTGCATTTGTATTAATTGAGTACAATAAAACATATGGAGGCACAGTTATAGATACTTCCTAGACATATTCAAACACCATCTGGGATTGATTCACTAGATTTGAAGGCTCAACACTATAATTCATGGGACCCATATGTCAATTGACTTATATATATAATAAGTTCATGACGATAACATTTCACATCCTATTGTGGTGAGTATTGTCTAAAGTCTTAAAAGCTTGTGAGCATCTGTGCAGAATACAACTGTTTGACTTTTCCCATCTGGATTAAAAAAAAAAAAAAAAAAGACTAAAGTAAATTAAAGGTTCAGTAATAAATTCATCTTCAGGATTAATGGCACAGGCAAACCACAGCCTCATCTAGTCTGAGACCAGAAGAACTAGAGAGTTCCTGCCTACCACTACCAAACATTCTGACCAGACACAGGAAAGAAAGTCCTGGTGAAATGGAAGAAATATGTAGAACAAAACTCAAATTCCTACAAAAGTACAGACCTACTGAACTGATAGACAGTAGAGAAACTCCTGAATTACTGAACTTGACGCCATTCCCAGAGGTCAAATTTCAATTAATAAGAGTATCTAAAATAAATCAATAAACAGCCATAACAACGACATCAACAAACAAAAGTAAAGGAGAAGGGAATCAAAATGACTCAATATAACAACAACAGGTAGTGTTAAAGAAGAAAATTTAATACACATAAAGTACAAATAACAAAACTGCAAATGAAAGAACTTTCTTATTGATAATTACAGTGAATTTAAATGTACTAAATGTTCCAGTCAAAAGCCAGGGAGTCACAGAATAAAAGACAATTTTGGTCAAACTATATGCTGGTTTGGAGTTCTAGTGTGACACCATAGGATAAGCATTCAACCTCAAAGCCCATTTGAACCACAAGGTTGGCAGTTCAAACTCACCAACAACTTCTAGGAAACCCTATAGAATCACTATGAGTTGACCGACTCACCAGTACTTACCACAACAAGAACATATGCTGTTTTACAAAAGACGCATCGAGACCCTAGGGCACAAATAGGTTGAAAGTTAAAGGATGGATAAAATATGTCCTGCAAATAATAACCAAAAAGAGCTGAGGAGACCATTCATATATCAGACTTTAAAAACAAACATATTCTTAAGAAATAATGTTGGACATTTGTAGTGATGAAAGCTCAATTCATATAGAAGGAGATAAAAAGATTCAACCATCATAAACTGAAGAAACTAAATATATAAATGAAACACTGACATCTATCACTGAAGGAAGAAAGAGAAAACACCACAATAGTAGCTGAAGATTTAAATACATCACTTTCAATAATGGATAGCCACTTAGAAAACTGATCAGCAAAGAAACAGGGGACTTAAAAGAGACTATAAACTAACTAGACATAACAGGCATTTATGTTGTTCAGTGCTATCAAGTTGGTTCAGACTTAGTGACCCTATGGACAATAGAATGAAACACTGCCCAGTCCTCTGCTGTCCTCACATTGCTATTATGCTTGAGCCCATTCTTACAACCATTGTGACAAGACTTCTCATTAAGGGACTTCCCCATTTTTGCAGATCCTACACTTTTCCAAGTTTGATGTACTTCTCTAGGGACTGGTCCTGCCTGATACAAAGTCCAAAGCAGGTGAGACAAACTCTCACCATCCTTACTTCTCAG
>NW_006409072.1:71230-72191 GCF_000296735.1 Chrysochloris asiatica
AAAATGATGTGGTTTCAGACCATCTAATCTTAAAGGAAATCAAGACCATAGCACAATAAAATGAATGTTTTTAACATGTGCCATCAAGTAAGTATCAAGTCATTATGCACAAAGACTGAAACACTGCCTGGTCCTTCACCAACCTTTCAATTGTTGGTATGCTTGAGGACATTGCTGCTGCCACTGAGCTAATGTATCTCATTGGTAGTTTTGTTTTTGCTGACCCTCCACTTTACCAAACACAATGTCTTTCCCCAGGAACTGGTCCCTCATGATAATGTGTCTGAAGTACGAAAGGCAACGTCTTACCATCCTGGCTTCTAAGGAGCATTCTGGTTGTACTTCATCAAACACAGATTTGTTTATTATTTTGAGAGTCCATGGTACTTCTATTATTCTTCTCATGCACTATAACTCAGATGCATCAATTCTTCTAGTCTTCCTTAATCACTGTCCAACTTTCACATGCCTATGAGGCTACTCGTAATACCACAGTTTGAGTCAGGCAGACCTTAGTCCTTGTCTTAGGTTTTAGTGCCATTGAGTTAGTTCTGAATCATAGCCACCTTGTTTTGGGTTTCTGAGGAGTGCCCAGTGAGTTTGAACCACTGACTTTACAGTGCAAAGCAATCTTGTGGTCCAGTGTTTATGGTACAGCACTATATCAGAACTCTGACTAAACTTAGGGCTCTCCTATCTCTACAATTATGAGCCATTTCCTGATATAAACTTCTCTTTACATTTATATATATAAATCCAGACCCACTGGGGAAGAGTGAGAGTCTTTGCTACATGGCCATTATATTGTGAGCAGGACATAGCCCAAAGAAACATTCTTCTAATTAATTGGCTGCACATATCCAATCCTCATAGAGTAAGCTATAGAATGTCAAAAAATGGTAATCCTGGCTCAATCAAGGTGACACAAAACCTAACTACCAGAGTCCACCCCTTGAAATTT
>NW_006409072.1:73036-73772 GCF_000296735.1 Chrysochloris asiatica
AATTTAAAGTTCAATTAAACCAGTGCTTTGTCTCCAGGTGGGAGTATCTTTCCATTTGAAACTAAAGCTTTCAAACCCAAAGAACATATGGTTGCAGGTAAGTTGCTCAATATAGCCAACCTGCTGCCAAGTAGCTGGTTGATCTCCAAGGGGAATGATTCTATACATAGGACTCAGTTTTGGCTTCTGCTTCTGGCAGATTGGGCATTAAGAATTGGCTATAGCCAAGTCTGCCTTGGTGTGTAAAAGCCCATGATGCTGAGCCTATGCATAACCTCCATCTCTGCTACCATGATCACTTTTTTTCATGATTCCATTAGCCAATGACAGGACTGGCTCAAGAAAGAGTCGTTGTGATTAGTTTCCACAGATTGCATCATCCTGACCACTTTGTTGTGAAAATCCTCCTCTGCTGAGGTAACCCTGTGGAGCACATCCAAATGAGACACAAATATCTTCACTGTTTTTGCCTGTTCAAAGAGTTCGATCCAAATATAGTGTCCCCACATTTCATTGCCACCAATTTTCCAATCATGTTCCTTCAAAGTCCATTACCAACCAAACTAAACCATCAGCAACTGTCCATGAATCCATATACAGTCTCACATCTGGCAATTTCTCCTTCTAAGCAAAATGAGCAACCAGATGCATTGCTTGAAGTTCTGCCCACTGGAAGGATTTCTTTCACCACTGATTTTCAAGGCAGTACCAGAAAGAGGTTGTAGTGCTGCTGCTG
>NW_006409072.1:74274-75084 GCF_000296735.1 Chrysochloris asiatica
CTATGCTGTGATTCACCAATAGAAACCTATCAAACTCGTGGTCTTTGGCATCCTGGTGTGGCATCCTAGTGGGACACTGTGGGTTAATATGCCACTGCAAAGACATTTGAACTACAAGGTCAGTTGTTCAAACTCACCAGTCTCACCTTAGAAACTTTATACAGGGTTGCTATGGGTCAGAACCGACTCGACGGCATTTAACAAAAACAACGACTCCATATTGTATATCTATATGCCAGTGCCACTACAAGCACCATTGGGTTATATGTTCCAAGTGGCAGAACAGCTTGCTCAGCAGCTTCAACATCTTAGAGAGCCTTCTCATATTGTGGGCTCCACTCAAAATTAGCAGCTTTTCAAGTTACTTGATAAATAGGCTGGAGTAGTACAACCAAATGAGGAATCTGTTGCCTACAAAATACAAAGAGGCCTACCAAATGTGTGTCTCTTTTTAAGTTGTGGAGAGTTCGAATGTAGTAACGTATCCTTCACTTTAGTAGGAATATCTCTACAGACGCCACACCACTAAACCCCTAGAAATTTCACTAGGTACAATGTACCTGAATTTTTATGGACTCCTGGTGTGGTGCTGTAAGATAAGCACTGCACTACTAACCATATGATTGGCAGTTAAAACCCATCAGTTGTTCCTTGAAAATTCTATATAGAGTTGCTATCAGTCAGAACCTACTTAACAGCACTTAACAACATTACACTACTCAGATATTTAACCTTTAACTCTAGAGTCATTAATACTTCTTCCTTACTAGGACAAATAAGCATATTATCTGGACCAGTAGCTGCAATAGG
>NW_006409072.1:75184-76596 GCF_000296735.1 Chrysochloris asiatica
TTACCTTCCCGTCCATGAACTGTTAAAATTCTTTTTGAATTATCTTCAGCAGAATTTTACTGCCATGTGATATTAATGATAATGTTCAATAATATCCACATTCTGTTCTATCACCTTTTGGGGGGGAGAAGGAATGGGCACAGATAAGGATCTCTTCCAATTGTTTGGTTTCCAACTTCCTTGCTACAGATAGAGAGTGCTTCCAGCACTATTATCAATTCCTGGAGCCTTGTTTTTACTGTAGTCTTCAGTGCAACTTAGATTTCTTCTTTCGGTAGCATCAGTCCTTTTGAAATGATTAAACATTGGCCAGTTTTTTATGGTACAGTGACTCTGTGTATTCTTTCCATCTTCTTTTGATGTTTCCATCATCATTCAGTAATACACCAATTGTAATTAGTGAAGTGCTCTTGAGTTTGTGCCAACTCATAGTGACCCTGTATAGAGTTTCTGAGGAGCAGCTGGTGAATTTGAATCACTGACCTTGCTGTTCAAGCTGACCTTGCATTTCAGCACTTTATCCTACAGCACTATACCAGGATTCCAATGTGCCAATGTGGTTTCTGTTAAGTGTCATCGAATGGATGTCAACTGATATCCACACTGCATGAGGTTACTGAGGAGCAGCTTGCGGATTTGAACTGTGGATTTTGTGGTTCAGCCTTCTGTATTGCACCAGAAGTGTGATTTTTTTCTTCAGTTCTTTCAGCTGGAGAAATGCTGGGTTTATTCTTCACGTTTTGTTTTCTAACTCCAGGTCTTTGCACATTTCAATGAAGTCATTTAATTTGCCTTCTCCAGCTAACATTTTCTGATCATCACTTTTACTTCATCATTTTTTCCCATCACTTTAGATTCTATTTGCTTAATAGTAAGTTTCAGAGTCCCTTCTGACATTCATTTTTGGTATTTTCTTTATTTCCTATATTTTTAGTGACCTTTTGTGTTTTTTAAGTATGACGTGTTTGATGTCATCTCACAGTTGTTCTTGTCTTCAGTCATTAATACCTTATACTTCAAATATTTTCTAGAAAGCATATCAAAAGTCAAGTGGAGGAACAAACAAGATGGTGGATCGAGTGGACGTGTAGCAGAGAGCTACGCCAACAACAATGCAGAATACCCGACCAAGCAGGCTCAGGGGATGGTCCCACATCTCTGAACCACATACAAAGGAATACTTAGAAGGTTGGAAAGCTCACAGCTGGGGGAATTTTTGGCAGAAGCAAGAAATCTATTGCTTTCTAGTCTGGGATGCTCGGCTGCTTCAGCAGCCACCATCTTGGGTGATACCACGTGGAGGAAGGATCGGAGTGGCCACAAACGCCTGGCAGAACCTCTGAGATAAAGGTGTGGACATTCTTTTCTTTTGGTATCTGTTCATTGGTCCCTTGCTGTCTGTGCACCTCCAT
>NW_006409072.1:80726-81556 GCF_000296735.1 Chrysochloris asiatica
TAATCCATATTTTCTAATTATTTGTTCAGCATACAGATTGAATTAATGTGCTTACAGAATGCAACCCTGACGCATACCTTTCTTACTTTTTAGCCATTCAGTGTTCCATTGTTTTATTGGGGTTATGTACAGGTTCCTAATAAATATATTTAAGCATTCTGGAACACTCATTCTCTGCAATGTTGCCCATAAATTGTCATGATTTAAAGGAGTGAAAGCCTTTGTGTAATCAAGCAAGCACAGGTAAATATCTTTCTGCTATTCTTTGCTTCCAATAAAGATTCATCTGACATCAGCAATAATATTCCTCATTCCATGTCCTCTAATGATTCATATCTGAACTTCTGGCAGCTCCCTGTCAATGAACTACTACAGTCATGTGCACAGATATGGATCTCTTGCAATCTGTTGACCCTGGAGCTGTCTTTCAAATGTCTTGGCATAAATGAGGGTGTGTCTCTGCTGGGAGTGAATGAATGTAGAGAACAGCTTCACTTCTGTTGCTTGACACAGTTCCGGAAGATGGAGAGATTAACATGCAAGGCAGATAACTCTCAGAAGTCACTTCCTATCTTCTCTTTAGGGTAACTTTGAATTTACTTGTAAAAATATATAATATGGCCATATTCACAGCCTTTCACTATGAGTTCTACAAACCTTAGGAAAACCTGGCTTAGCAAAAATTGCTTTCAGCTTCGGTAGATTGAATACAAAGAGAATTGTATAAATTACTCCCTTTCACAGAAAACCTAAGTACAAAGTAACTGCATTTGTGAGACCACAAAAGCAGATAGCAAAGCAAAGTCACGCTGACCTACCCCTATAGACCT
>NW_006409072.1:83226-83946 GCF_000296735.1 Chrysochloris asiatica
CAATTTCAGACTGAAGAAGTTGATAGAATTCTTCAATATCATCATCTCTGGCTTTAGTGGTTGGCATGCTAACTTGAGTAATGTTGTATTGTATTCCTTGCAGGAATATGAGCATTATCCCATCACAGACAGTGTTGACATCAAGATAGATCTTGGAATATTATAAGGCATGTGATTGTAATATCCAAAATGACCAATACCAGTTTTGTTTTGTTTTTTCTGTTTATTAGTACTTAGGATATCATTTCATTTTTGACAATTTCCAATTTTCTATGATTCATACATCATAGATTCATAGATTCCATGTACTGATTATAAGTGGATGCTTATAGATGTTCCTCCTTATTTTGAATTGTGTCCCATCAGCAAATGAATATCATGAAAGCTTACTCCACTCCTGTCATCAAGTTCAACTTTCCTTTGGGGAGGCAGCTCTTCCCTACTCAGTCATATTTTGAGTGACTTCCAACACACATTTTCTGGCACTATATCTGACAATATCTTGGTGATTTTCATTATGGTTCAATATTCAATTTTCTGTTTCTGACAGTGTGCCATCGCTATCCATAAGGTTTTCAGTTAAATAAGTATTCAAAAGCATTACATCTCCCTTCTTCCTACTGTTTCTTACTCTGGAAACTCAGCTGAAACCTGTCCACCATTGGTGACCTTTCAGGTACTTAAAATACTGGGGGAATGCTTCCTGAATCACAGCAAGGC
>NW_006409072.1:84046-84740 GCF_000296735.1 Chrysochloris asiatica
CAATTTCAGACTGAAGAAGTTGATAGAATTCTTCAATATCATCATCTCTGGCTTTAGTGGTTGGCATGCTAACTTGAGTAATGTTGTATTGTATTTCTTGCAGGAATATGAGCATTATACCATCACAGACAGTGTTGACATCAAGATAGATCTTGGAATGTTATAAGGCATGTGATTGTAATATCCAAAATGGCCAATACCAGTTTTTTTTTCTGCTTATTAGTACTTAGGATATCATTTCATTTTTGACAATTTCCAATTTTCTATGATTCATATATCATAGATTCCATGTACTGATTACAAGTGGATGCTTATAGATGTTCCTCCTTATTTGAATTGTGTCCCATCAGCAAATGAATATCATGGAAGCTTACTCCACTCCTGTCATCAATTTCAACTTTCCTTTGGGGAGGCAGCTCTTCCCTACTCAGTCATATTTTGAGTGACTTCCAACACTCATTTTCTGGCACTATATCTGACAATGATTTTCATTATGGTTCAATATTCAATTTTCTTTTTTTGACAGTGTGCCATTGCTATCCATAAGGTTTTCAGTTAAATAAATATTCAAAAGCCTTACATCTCCCTTCTTCCTACTGTATCTTACTCTGGAAACTCAGCTGAAACCTGTCCACCATTGGTGACCTTTCAGGTACTTAAAATACTGGGGGAATGCTTCCTGAATCACAGCAAG
>NW_006409072.1:88867-89792 GCF_000296735.1 Chrysochloris asiatica
ATGAAGAAAAGCATGGTTTCAAGATTGGTGAAGTCTCATTAACAAACTTGTGATACGCAGATGATACAACCTTGCTTGCTGAAAGTGAAGAGGACTTAAAATGCTTAAAGGTAAAGATGAAAGAACACAAAGTTTGGTATGGGTTCCATCTAAATGTAAATAAAACAAAAATTCTGACAATTGCAACAATAAATAACATTGTGATAAATGGAAAAAAAGATTGAAGTTGTCAAAGACTTGTTTGCTCAAAACAATGTTCAATACTCATGGAAGCATCAGTCAAGAAACCAAATGAAGTATTGCATTAAGCAAATCAACTGCATCAGACCTCTTGAAAGTATCCAATATCAAACATGTCAATTTAAGATCTAAGTGTGCTTTACCCAAGCCATGGTATTTTCAAAGAATATGAAAGTTGAGCAATGAATAAATTAAATCTTAGAAGAATTGATGCATTTGAATTAAGGTGTTGGAGGAGAGAATATTAAAAGAACCATGGTCTACCAAAAGAAGAACAAACAAATCCCTGTTATAAGAAGCACAGCCAGAATGCTCCTTAGAAGCCTAGATGGCCAGACTTTGTCTTTCATACTTTGTGCATGTTGTTAAGAAGGATCAGTTCATTTGTAAAGTGGAGGGTAAGAGAAAAAAGATCCTCAATAAGATAGATTTAACAGTACCAGAAACTGTGGGTTCAAGTGTAGCAATGATTGTAAAGTTGACACCAGACCTAGCAGCATTTTGTTCTCTAGGGCATCAGGTTGTTATGAGTAGGTACTGAAAGAAATAAGGCTAAAATCTGGACTTTGAAAGAGCTAATTACATTGACAAGCCAGTGACAAAAGTAAAGAAAGTAAATTGCATATAATTTTAATAGCAAATGAAAAAGTGTGATCACAATGGAACCATCTGAAATCAAAAGATA
>NW_006409072.1:89892-90434 GCF_000296735.1 Chrysochloris asiatica
TAACACTAATTGTAGTTGTTAAGTGGCATCATGTCACTTCTGACACATAGCAACATTGCACAGCATTTCTGTAGAGGAGCGAGTGGTTTGAACTACCAGCCTGTGGTTCCAAGTCCAGTGCCAATCTTAAAAGGACACACCATGAGTCATTCTTCAATATGGAAAGTCAAGAGTTGAGTTTTTTCATCAGTTCTTTCAATTTCAGAAATACTGAAAACCCTTTTTGGATTCTTCACATCGTGAAAAATGTTTTCCTTATTTCATTATAATATTTCATTTATTTTCTGAACTATTCTTTGAAATTTTCTGCTCAGTTCTTTACTTCCTCATTCCTTCCATTCTCTTTAGCATGTCTATGCTAGAAAGCAAGTTTCAGAGACTATTTTGACACCTGTTCTGGTAGCATAGTCGTTACGAATCAGGCTGCGAAGCTTAAGGTCAGTGGTTCGAAACTACCAGCCACTCCGTGGGAGAAAGATGAAGCTTTCTACTCCCATAAAGATTTACACCCTAGGAAACCCTCTACAGGGTCGCTATGGGTC
>NW_006409072.1:95497-96119 GCF_000296735.1 Chrysochloris asiatica
TTTTGTAGTTTTCTCTGTATAGATCCTTTGTTTCTCTGGTTACATTTGGAATATATAATCATTTAAACAACCGAATAACTCATTCTGCTAGCCAGATTCTTGGACCACAGCACACAGCCTTTCTCTAGGGTCCCAAGTTCTGCTCATACTCTACTCTCTTGTTGGTCCTAAGGTCCTCTCTTCCTGGAATGTAAGATTAAATACTCCTAGCTTTCTGTTACAAAATTCATACTTTTACAGCTGTGACAATCACAATTCGTTATGATAGCAATCACTCAATATTGACTCAAAAGAATCCTATCCCAATCTCCTTTTCACCAGACCCATCGAGAGAAGATGAAAACTATTTAGTGAGGATTCTACCTTCCCCTACACACTCTGAAACTAAACTTCCTCTTGAAAACTTGTAAGCCAGCCACTTCATGCCTTTATAGTCTCCCACCCCATTTTAGGTAGCCAATGTCTAAGTTGCCTATCTCTATCAACTCTGTATACCAAGGAGTTAGGCTTGATCCTTGGTGTGAAGCCTCCTTCACTCTCAGATGGTATGTTGAGCTACTTACTACATCCATAAGTATAGGTCAAGTTCATCAAACTGTAGCAATTTACACTTGCTTCCTTT
>NW_006409072.1:97299-98087 GCF_000296735.1 Chrysochloris asiatica
TGGGGATTCTTCTTCCTCTACCCCAACTACATATCAGCTGGATGCTTTACTGTTAGCACTAGCCATCTGAGGATAGGTCAATGTCAATAGGTTCCGGAGTTCTCAGTTCTCCCCAAACTTCAGACCAACCAGTTCTTCCTCTTATCTCATCTCAAAGTCAACAGGAATATCAGGAATATATGGAACATGATTAAACACAGCCAATACCTTCATTACTACGTTTCCCCAACTTCCACTCGCATCCCCAGTGATATTACGTGCCTGCTTGTCTGTTCCCTTTGAATTTCAGTCTAGGAGGTGGCTTTTTCTTGAAGGGATTTGATTGCTTGCCTTGTTGGGGCCCCAGAAAACAGCTTCCTTTTTCTTTTAATTGCCAAATAGATTGCCATTTTGTTTTTGTTTTTTATTGCTTGTCTTTCTTTCAGAACATAGCTTCTATTCCTCTAGCTGCTCTAGGCTGGTTGGCATGTACTTTCAAGTGGCACATTCAACCTCAGAAGTTTCTGGATGGGGTTTAGGGTTCCATTGAAAGCCCTATACACTAAAAAGGCTCTGCATGAAGCCTATATACTAGGCAAATTCTAGAACCCATTTGAGGTATTCCAAGTTTTCTGTGACTATGTTTGGCAATATTCCTTTCTATTCCACTCAAGTGTCTATTTTACAATAGTAGGTAAGAGAAACCAATATCCATAAGACAGTTAAGCATCTTAGCATTATTTCCCTTCTTTTACCAATTCAGACTATTCCTCGATCTCTGTATCACAGAGCCTTGTTCCAAGGTTAGG
>NW_006409072.1:98347-99617 GCF_000296735.1 Chrysochloris asiatica
TTTTGTTTTTTCTTTTAGTATGGGTATCTTTTCTTAAGGTTTTACAATATTGATCTTATTCAATACCTGTTCTTTTGTGAGTGACCAATATGGCACTGAGGGCTAATGCATCAGAATGCAAAGTCATTTGAACTGCAAGGTTGGTAGTTCAAGCTCACCAGATGCTTCTTGGAAATCCTATACAGGGTCGCTCTGTCTCAGAATTGATTCAACAAAACTTAACAGCAACAATATCACTCTGCATAAAGTCCTCAAAGTTCATCTATGTTTTACAGTGGTTTTCAGCTTCATTGCTATTCTTCAAGGTAGCATGATATTTTATTGTATGTATACACCAAAGTTTGTTTATCCATTCTTTCATTGATGGATACTTAGGCTGTCTCCATATTTTTGTTATTGAGAATAGTGCTGCAATAAACATTGGTGTGGATGTAGCTACCCATGTTCTGGATTGTATTTCTTGTGGATATATACCAAGTACTAGAATTGCAGGATCATATGGTCTTTCTTTTTCTGCCTTTCCTAGGAATCCCCATACCATTTTCCATAGTGTTTGAACCATTTTAGATCCCCATAATCAATGTAAGAGGGTCTCAGTCTGGCCACATCCTTGCCAGCATTTATGGTGCTCTGCCTTTTTGAACTTAGCTATTATTGCGGATGTGAGATGTGATTACGTATTGGGCAACAAACCTCAGGGTCAGGAGTTTGAAACTACCAGCTGCTCTGTGGGAGAAAGATGATACTTTCTGCTCCTGTACAGATTGCAGCCTCGGAAACCCTGTTCAGGGTCGCTCAGGGTTGGAAGCGACTCCACAGTACTTAACAACAACAACAATGACTAATGCGCCAGACTGCAAAACCGTTTGAACTGCAAGGTCAGTGGTTTTAGCTCACCAACTGCTCCTCAGAAACCTATTAAGGGTCGCTATAAGTCAGAATCAACTCAATAGCACTTAACAACAACAACAACAATAACTAATGATCGTGAACATTTCCTCATATCTTTGTTTCCTGGCTAAATGTCTTCCTTTTGAAGTGTTAGTTCATGTTCTGTGCGCATTTTTTAATTGGGTTGTCTTTTTCTTGTAGAGTTGTTCTAGTGTCCTATAGATTTTAGAGATTAGTCTCTTGTCTGATATATCTTTGCAAAAGATTTTATTCCCATTCTATGGGCTCCCTTTTCACTCTTTTGTTTAAAAAATTTGATGCATATAAATTTCTGATTTTTAGCATGGTCCAATCATCTATTTTGTCTTACACTTGATTT
>NW_006409072.1:102322-109726 GCF_000296735.1 Chrysochloris asiatica
CATGACTGGTGAATTTGAAGCACAGACAGTGCAGTTGTTATATAATTGTTGTTAAATGCTGTCGAGTCAGTTCCAAATAATAGCAACACTTTATATGGTCTCCCTGGAGTGACTGGGGAGCTTAAACCACCAACCTTGCAATTCAAACAGACTTTGCAGTCCAGCACATTAACCCACAGCAACAATTTATATCCTTAAGCCTTGTAAGGATATAAATTCGGGTCATCATGAGGAAGAGATGCATGGGTGATATTTGGGAAGGTAATAAGCAAATTTAATATAGTTCATTCTAGTACTGGGTTATTATTTTATGTTATCCAATCAATTTTGACTCATAGTGACCCTATAAGACTGAGATGAAATGCCACATAGGTTTTCTGAGACTGATTTTTACTGGAATTGAGTGTCAGGTTTTTCTCCTTCAGAGTGACTGATAGGTTTGAACTACAGACATTTTGCTTATCAGCTTAACCATTGGTCAGTTAGGGCTCCTTAAGATTCTATATTTAAAAGAGAATGGAAACATGGAAATAAATGTTTAGCAAAAGATGAATGTTTTAACAGTGATGCTGAAGGCATCAGGGGATGTCTATTTTTGGTAAGAAAAAAAAAAACTTTGCAAATATTATTTCCTTGCTAAAACATAATACAATGACTATCAATTAGAATTTATGTCAGGTCCCACAGAGTTAGAAATAGACAAAAACATTAATTATTACGTGTTTTCAATTCACACAATCCAAGTGGGAGTGTCTTGATGTAATTATCTTACCGTTTTCTTGAATGTAGTAACTGCTGTTCTTAAAATTCTACTTACAGCTTTCTTTATCTGCTTGTTTCTAAGACTATAGATAATAGGATTCAAGAATGGGGGAACTATGGAATAGAACACAGACATGATCATGTCTTGGACTGAAAGTGAGTTGGAGGTTGGCTTCAGATACACAGCAGAACCAGAGCTGAGAAAGACTGTAACTATGAGGATGTGAGGGATGCAGGTAGAAAAGGCCTTTCCTCGTTCTGCTCTGGTTGGTAACTTAAGAACAGTAGAAAATATGTGAATATAAGACATGCTGATGAAGGAAAAGCAGCCACCACAAATTATTATTGCAGATGAAAAAATTGCAATCTTGTTACTTAGGGTGTCAGAGCAGGAGAGCTTCAGCAGAGAGGGAATATCACAGAAAAACTGATGGATCACATTGGATTGACAGAATGACAAACAGAATGTGTTGCCAGTGTGTACACCTGCATAGGCCAGGCCAGTTATCACACAGGCCAGTGACATCTGGACGCAGACACGAGGGTTCATGACCACATGGTAGTGGAGGGGCTGGCAGATGGCCACATAGCGGTCACGGGCCATGATGGTGAGTAACACAAATTCTGCAGAGGCACATGAAAACATGAGGAAGATCTGAGCTGCACATCCAAACTTGGTGATCACCCTATTGTTAAATAAGAAGATGACACATGCCTTGGGTACAGTGACAGATATGTAACACATGTCCAGGACAGACAGATTCCAAAGAAAGAAGTACATCGGTTCATGAAGACTATGGTCAGTGGTGATTGCTGTGACAATGAGAAGGTTTCCCATTAGAGTAGCCAAGTACATCAGTAGAAATAGCATGGTTAGCAAAATTCTGATCTCCCACACATCAGAAAATCCTGTAAGTAGGAATTCAGTCACTATGGTAGAGTTAGTCATTTTAGTATAATTTCTTTAGGATTTGCAGAGACAAAGGTAAATAATCCCTAAAAAAAATGAAGAATCAAACTGGGGAAAGAAATTAGTCTAACTACATTTATCTCTTTCATTCTTTGTTGTTGGAAATTCCTGGTATAAAAGAACAAAATGTTGACTCACATGTCTTCAGTCTCTTTGATTGTATAACTTTTTTCTAGGTTGCAGCAAAATATGATATTTGAGTTTGTGCCCTTATTAGTATATTTTTCTGCTATTGATTTGTGGTACAATATGTTTACTGAATAATATTCTTTTTAAATTTGACATTTGATTGAATTTCTCCATAATTAAATTACTTTTATTATATTATTCAATAAAGGGCTACTATATACCTATCATAAATACCATAATCATCTAAATGAATTGTCATAACACCAGGTTTTCCTGATTTAGAATAGTTTATGTAGTCACGTTATTCAAATATTATATTATAAAATATAATTTTCATTATGATTATTCATTCTGTAAAATTATATTCATATTTTTATATGAAATAACTGTTCTACAGAAAGACAAAGGAATATTAATCTATGAACATCCATACAAAGTCAGATTTGTGTACTCAGAGGACAGATTTTGCTTTTTTCTATCAAAGATTGGAATTCATTATTTCCCAACAAGACATACCATATTCCTAGTTCAGGGTGACCATTCATCTGTTTCTTTCATTCTAGTTGTCTAAATATTGTAGGAGCCATAAGAGTCTGGTGTTTAGGTACACTGCTATGTAACAATGATGTAGAGTTTGAGCATCATTCCATTGACTGTCTACTAAATCATTACTTAAACTATAGTCTCCTGGTGGCAGCTACTGAAGAAGAGATAAATTTTATTTCCATTTTTATTATTTGAATTTTTCAACCATAAATATTTTCTAAGTACAAATATGTATTTCAATGTCTAGGACTTTGAATAATGACCTTACCTGAAAATGTGACTGATTGATTGTTGATTGACTTATGCATTCATTTATTTCACCACAACTAATCTTGACAGGTCTATAAAGTGAAAATAATGGATTTTAACATCTTTCATTGATTGAAAGTTAAGATAAGAACAAATATTTTTGGAAATAAGCAAATATGTAAATACATTTAAAGCTTGCTAAATGTTGTGCTTAATATTCTTGTTTCTATAGGAAACTATTATTTTTTTCACACAAACTGTAAATGTTTCAAAGATTAACATAGTAAACATACTGAAAGGCTTCAATGAGATTGTTTTGTTTTTATTGTTGTTTAATATGAGTCACCTTATTGAAAACTTGTTGATAATATAGTAAGATCAATTTGGTGAAAGATGAGAAGTCAATATTTATAAATCTACTCTATTGCATTTATTACAGTACCTTTCTGAAGACTGAGGTATCAGTAATGATTGTTTATCTTTTCCCGCACTAAAGTCAATGTCAGATTTCAGCTACCATATTAGGGAAATGCATCAGGTTTTTATATTTGAACATACAGTAAAGAAGAAATTTTATTATACTCATCAGTCAGTTTTAGGTTTCTGGCTAATAATTCATATATACATCAGTATAGCAGAATTAAACTTCATGACTTTCAAGAGAAGCTATGTTTTGTGTTCTGACTACCACTTGCTTATTAAACAGCTATGGGGACATCTTTAAATAACAGTGTCCTTATCTATAAAAATTTTTTAATAACATTTGCATCATTAATTTAATATAGAATAATTCAAATAAGGGAAAAATCTCAAAATGAGAGCTGTGTTGAAGAAAAATTAATGAGAATTACCAGTCACTGATAAGAATATTGAGCATGTGATTCTTTCATTTGACATCCATGGTATTAACCAATTTTAAATAAGCAAAATAGAAATGAAAAAACACAGAACTCTGTTTTTGTAAAGCAATTTTGGTTTTTTATGTGAAAACCACAATATGAAATTGTCTGAACTAGTTTGAGTAGAGTTTGTAAACCTTATACCACCACCTAATTACCTAATTTGTTAATTGGCAAGTTGGAAGTTATATGTGGCACTGGGAAATTCTTCATGAGTTACTAGATATTACTTAATTCCCTCATTCCTCAAAATGTTAAAACAAAACAAAACAAAAAAACCTTTGACTTTTATAAAAAGATTTGAAGGACATATTTCAATCTAAAGAACTAGAAAATATATATTGTGCATTGATATATTTAGTCATTTACACATACAAGTCTCTGTTTTTTTTTAATTTTCTCAAGCTTCTAAATACATGTTGTTGTTATTGTTGTTGTGAAGTGCCATAGAGACAGTTCCAACCCATAGTAACCCTGTATAGGGTTTCTGAGGAGCAGCTGATGAGCTTGAACTACCTACCTTGCAGTTCAAACAGCTTTGCAGTCTGGCACATTAACCAGGTGGATTATGTTCAGACAACGGGAGCAATCATAGTGTAGGCTCTGGTGTAGGAAGCATGAACAGATTACTTACATATTCTATGCTATAAGAACATCCTTGATTACAATTTAAGCAAAAGAAGTTTTATATAAGATTAACTCTCAAGTCAAATAGGGGGAGCATGGTGGTTCTGTAAACCACAAAGTCAGAAGTTGAAGCCCAACACTCTGTAGAAAAAAAAAAAAGGGGGGGGGGAGGCTTTCTTCTCCTGTGAATATTTGCAGCACTGGAAACCTATACTGTGTTGCTATGAGACAGAATGTACTAGATGGCACTTAGCAACCGTCACTTAGTCATTCCATACAACCAGATTATAAATCTGAGTGCTTGGTCATGAAAAATATTTTATTAAATCATTAGTTGGGTATCAATAATACACACAAATAATTATAGGTATACTTTATGTAACACGTAATCCATCTGAATTTATATTTTAGTATAAATGAAGTTGTAATTACTATGAAGAATCAATCCTGCACTAACCTTGTTATGGGCATCAATAGATTTCGATGCTATTATATACTCATTCTGAATTTCCAAAACGATCAATTCTACTGACATGACTGGGGTTACATTTTTAAATGCAAACAACAATATTTTCATTAAGAAATTATTGGTTTTAATTTTATTTACAATGTCTATCAATAAGCCAGTGAGAAATATAGATTTGCAATTTGTAATTTAAGGAGTGATAGTGAGGAGAGAAAAATAAAGTATAACAATAGATACTCACAAATTGTCATTTCTAATGTTGGATAGACATTACAGAATTTCTGGTAAGGGTACAAATGTATTTTAAGTGCAGACAACGATGAGTGAGCACAGTTCTGACTGAAAAGATTGAAGTCCTGATAGGAATAATTTTGTTTTATAACAAGAATCTCAATACTCACTTATATAAAAATGTGAAGATATTTATGATGCTTGAGTAAATCCCTGTGGGTAGACACATTGGCATATGTGCCCAGGGGTAATTTCAAGTATATAATTGGCTTTAGATGGAGCATGAATAGGTTGCTATGCATGAATTCAACTTTTATACACCAAGAAATATTAATAGTTTTGCACCTATTAAAAGAATGGTGAACATTGAACTAGTTGAAACAGAAGAGAATGTCAGTTTCTCTAATACTTTGTCTATTTTTAAGGTGAAATCTTGTGGATTATAGAGATTGTGGAGCAGAGAAAGGCCAAGTGTCTCACTTCATTCAATTTGAAAACACAGCTATTCCTGTCAACCTCTATAATTTCACTAGTCAGATCAATCTCATAGGATTTGAGCAATGGACAGAACAGCTCTTGTGAAATTACTTAATAGGTCAATATGAAGTTATGCGATGCTATTTATCAGGCTAGATACAAAGATCTTCACTGAGTAGTTTGTGAGCTTTGTGATCATAAAAACATTACTTCATCACATGTGCCTCAGATTCTTCATCTTTTAACACATTAAGGAAGATGCCCAATCTCATAATATTTGAGAGTGTACCTTAATGGAATATATAAACAGTTTAAACTAGTACATGGAACATTATCCATATAATGTAATTCTTTAAGTATCTGTTGCCCAGGACAGAATCAGTTGGGAATGTAGAAGTCTTTCCTTGGTAATTAGAGGTGCTATTTACTTTTTTTTGTTGTTGGTGTTAAATTGATTACCTGTTTCCTTCCACTATGCTTGAAAAATGTACCATTATTTCAAAAGTTCTTCTGACATATGTTAATCTGAGGCAAAACATGTGATCTACTTTGGAAAAATTTCAATGTACAGTTTGAAAAGAAATTGCATCAACATCATTGGGAGCAGTGTTCTATATGTACGAATTAAGACATTTAAATCAGTGTTTATTGTTCAAATACTTAAATATGAGTTGGAACAGACTCAACAATACCTATACAGAGCAATACACATTTGTTACTTTAAGACTACATTTTGTGTCTTTTTTATTTTATGTGTTGCATATTTTGGCATTAAGCAAATGAGGTCCAATGAAAAGGATGAAAAAAAAACAAAAAACAAAAAAACCCTCAATGAGATGGACAATAGAATGAAACACTGCCCAGTCCTCTGCTGTCCTCACATTGCTATTATGCTTGAGCCCATTCTTACAACCATTGTGACAAGCCTTCTCATTAAGGGACTTCCCCATTTTTGCAGATTCCACACTTTTCCAAGTTTGATGTACTTCTCTAGGGACTGGTCCTGCCTGATACAAAGTCCAAAGCAGGTGAGACAAACTCTCACCATCCTTACTTCTCAGGAGCATCCTGGCTGTACTTCTCTCTAGACAGATTTGTTTGTTCTTTGGCAGTCTATGGTAATTGTGATATATTTTGTTCATAAACATAATTCAAATGCATCAGTTCTTCCATCTTCCTTATTCACAGTCTGATTTTCATATGCATGTGAGGCAATTTGAAACACCATAGTTTGTGTCAGGTCCAAGTTAGTCCTCAAAGTGACATATTAGCTCTTTACCACTTTAAATAGGTCTTCTGCAAAATATTTGACTAATGAGATATGTTGTTTGATTTCTTGGCTGTTGTTCCATTAATATTTATTATATATAAGTAACAAATAAGTATTTGACGAGTTCAGTCTTTTCAGTATTTATCATGAAATTTATTGGTCCAGTGGAGATTTTCGGTTTCTTAAATTGAGTTTCAATCCATACTGAATGCTGTAGTATTTAATTGGCACGAATAATAATTTCAATATCTCTTCACTTCCAGTAAACATCTGTGAGTTTTTACTGATTTTTCCTCTGATTCTGATGTCACTTTCTTATTTATATTATCCAGTTTCTTGGATTATTTGTAGAATACACAGATTGAATATTTATTGTGAAAAGATATTTGACACACATCTTTCCTGGTTTAAAACCATTCAGTATCACCTTGTTCTGTTCTAACAGGTGCCTCTTGTTCTTAATACAGATTCCTGATGAGCACAATTAACAGGTGTGGAATAGCTATTCTTGCAATGTTATTCATAGTTTGTTGATTTCACAGCTAAATGACTTTGCATAGTCAATAAAGAATATAAAAACATCTTTCTGGTATTCTCTGCTTTCGGCCAAGTTCTATCGGCATTAACAACGATATCCTTAGTTCTGCAACCTCTTCTGAATCTGGATTGATTTCTGTTACCTACCCGTCCATGGAGCTCTGGTAGCGTAGTGGTTACGAATCGGGCTGCGAACCTTAAGGTCAGCGGTTCGAAACTACCAGCTGCACCGCGGGAGAAA
>NW_006409072.1:109826-111473 GCF_000296735.1 Chrysochloris asiatica
ATGAGGCTTTCTACTCCCGTAAAGATTTACACCCTCGGAAACCCTATACAGGGTCGCTATGGGTCGGAACCGACTCGATGGCACATAACAACAACACAACACCCGTCCATGAACTGTTAAAACTCTTTTTGAATTATCTTCAGCAGAATTTTACTGCCATGTGATATTAATGATAAGGTTCAATAATATCCACATTCTGTTCTATCACCTTTTTTGGGGGAAAGGGGAGATGGGCACAGATAAGAATCTCTTCCAATTGTTTGGTTTCCAACTTCCTTGCTATAGATGGAGAGTGCTTCCAGCACTATTGTCAATTCCTGGAGCCTTGTTTTTACTGTAGTCTTAAGTGAAACTTAGATTTCTTCTTTCAGTAGCATCAGTCCTTTTGAAATGATTAAACATTGGCCAGTTATTTATAGTACAGTGACTCTGTGTATTCTCTCCATCTTTTTTTGATGTTTCCATCATCATTCAGTAATACGCCAATTGTAATTAGTGAAGTGCTCTTGAGTTTGTGCCAACTCATAGTGTCCCTGTATAGAGTTTGTGAGGAGCAGCTGTTGAGTTTGAACCACCGACCTTGCTGTTCAAGCTGACCTTGCATTTCAGCACTTTATCCTACAACCCTATACCATGTCTCCAATGTGCCAATGTTGTTTCTGTTAAATGCCATCGAATGGATGTCAAGTGATATCCACACTGCATGGGGTTTCCGAGGAGCAGCTTGTGGATTTGAACTGTGGATCTTGTGGTTCAGCCTTCAATATTGCAACCAGAAGTGTGAATTTTTTCTTCAGTTCTTCCAGCCGGAGAAATGCTGGGCTTATTTTTCACATTTTGTTTTCTAACTCCAGGTCTTTGCACATTTCAATGAAGTCATTTAATTTGCCTTCTCCAGCTAACATTTTCTGATCATCACTTTTACTTCATCATTTTTTCCCATCACTTTAGCTTCTATATACTTAATAGTATGTTTCAGAGTCTCATCTGGCATTCATTTTTAGTATTTTCTTTATTTCTTGTATTTTTAGTGACCTTCTGTGTTTTTTAATGTATGACGTGTTTAATGTCATCTCACATTTGTTCTGGTCTTCAGTCATTAATACCTTATACTTCAAATATTTTCTAGAAAGCATATCAAAATTCAAGTGGCATATACTCAAGGTTATATTTTATCTATTGTGAACTTGCTTTAATTTTCTTCATTTTCAACCTGAACATGAATGCGAGCAATTGATGATCTTTTCAACAAATGGCCCCATGGCATTGTTTTGTCTGATATGGAACTTCTCCATGGTCTCTTTCCATAGGTGAAGCTCATTTTATTCCTATGTATTCCATCTGATTACATACACATGTAGAATAGTCATTTGTGTTGTTAAAAAATGTGTTTGCAATGAAGAAATCCTTTGTTTTACACAATTCTATCATGCAATCTCCAGAAGTTTTTCTAAAGCTATATTTTCAAATTACTGATCCTCCCTTTTTCCCCCACCTTCACATTCCAATCACCAGTAATTATCAATGCTTCCTGATTGCAAGTTTGGTCAATTTCATGCTAAAGAATTTGGTAGAATTATTTGACTTCATCATCACTAGATTTAATTATTGGTTATCAAAATTGAATAATAGGGGTATTAACTTATC
>NW_006409072.1:111838-130846 GCF_000296735.1 Chrysochloris asiatica
CTTCTCAAGTCATATTTTGAGTGCTTTCAAAGCTGAGGGGTTCATCTACTAGCATTATATAAGACAAAATTCTGTTGTTATTCATAAGGTTTTCAGTGGCTAACAATTCAGAAATGATCTACTTCTCCTTGTTAATCTGTCTTAATCTGGATGCTCCATTAAAACCTGCCTTCTATGGGTAACCCATTGTTATTACTATTGTATAAAACATTAAACATAGGTTAGTTTGAACCCCAAGATTGGCATCTCAAACTCACAAGACATTCCTTTGAAACCCTATACAGATCACTATGAGTTAGAATCAACAAAATGGCACTTAACAACAAGTGTTATCTAAAAAAATGGTGGCATAACTTCCAGCATCACAGCACACAAGCTACCACAGCACGACCAATTGAAAGACAAGTGGAAAAGCAGTCATATATAGCTCATTTTAATATTACAAGATACATTCTACTTCAGTGCTCATGGATAGTTCTTGAGGATAAATTACATAATAGATCATATAACAAGTCTTGAAATATTCTAAAGGATTGTATATAGTGTTTTCCCTTACCACAAAGTAGTAACAGGAAAAAATGGAAAAAAAAAAAAAAAAAAGACAATGGAGTATGTAACAGAAACAACAAACAAATAAATAAACTAGAAATTATGGAAACATATTGAAATGAGAAACTCGCTACTGACTTACATAATGGCTCAAACAATAATTCAAATTAAAGATAAAGCACAAATAACTTAGATTTAAATAAAAACAAATGCATGAGGCATTAAAATGTGGGTTGTGTTAAAGACAGTACTAAGAGGGAAACATACAACAATATATGCTTAAATAAAAGACAATAAAGATCTCAAACCATTAACATGGTGAAAATAGAAAAAAAAGATTAAGGGAAGAGTAAGGTACCTGAAAAAAAGAAGTAACAATGAACAGAGGAGAAATAAATGAAATCTATCTCAAAAACAAAACAACATGATAGAATGAACAAAACTTGAAGTTGAATAACTTTAGCCAGATTGATAAAAACAAAAAGTGAGAAAATATGCACATAACTAAGATAAGGAATAAAAAAGTGGAAAGTACATTTGGCCCGATAGAAAAAATAATAATTATGGGTGAATATTCTATATGACTGTTTACTAACAAATAGGATAATCAAAAAACAACATTCATAACTCCCAAATCTACCACCCAAACTACTGCATGAGTGCTACAGTTCACTGTAGCACCACTGAGTGGTTGAGGCAGTGAACAAAACCCACCAGCTTGCCTCCATATGAAATATATTGAGAGACTTGTTCTCAAACTCACAAGAACTTCCAAATTCATGCCACAGTCCTGTCAACTATTGAACAGAGTATCAATAACCAACCCATTGCCTAGATATACTAAAATATGACAAAATAACAAATCAGGGAGAAGAAAACCAGCACACAACCAATAAATCAGTGCAAAAATATCACAATTTCTCAGAGACAACAAACAGCTTCCAATATATACATTGTTGTTGTTACGTGCCGTGGAGTCGGTTCCGACTCATAGCGACCCTGCACAGGGTTTCCGAGGCTGTAAATCTTTACGGGAGTAGAACGCCTCCTCTTTCTCCCGCGGAACCGCTGGTAGTTTCGAACTGCTGACCTTGCGGTTCACAGCCCGATTCGTAACCACTACGCTAATACTCACCATCAAAAGAGCAGGACAAAGGTTCAAACACAAAACTGAAATATAGGATCAGAAAAAAATAATTGAGGAATAATTGAATAATCTTGAGGAATAATTGCTATTTGAACTACCTGATTAAAAATTTTAGAAAATTTATACTTAGCTCATTTCAGCATATTAACAAAGAAATCAAGGAAAACAAAAGTTACACCAAGGACACAATAAGCAAAATTAAGGAAAATATAAACAAAACTCTAGAATAATTCAGGGAAAAAAATAATAACAAATAGAAAATTAGAAATAATACACCAACATCAAATGGAAATACAATAAACTAAAATATAAGAAATAGATAACACATTGAAAGGGCATAGAAGAAGAATTGAATAAATGTAAGACAGAACTAATGAAATTAAAGACAACTGTCTTAATATGTGAGAGAAACAATCAGACAAAAGAATTAAACCTAAAAGAGGAAAATCTAAGGATTATTTATGGCATAATCTAAGGTAAAAATGTAATGTGTGAACAGAATTCAAAACTAGGAAGAGAAAAATTTTTAAATTGATAAAATTGTTGAAGATTTGTCAGAAGAAAACTTCCCTAATCTCATGAAAAATGACATGATATGCATTCAAGAAGATCAATAAACTCTAAATAAAATAGATACTAAAGAAAAGGACCAAGACATATTGCAATAACAGTTTATAAAATCAAATGCAATGCATTCATCTGGAAAGTAGTTTGGAAAATATGAAAAGTCACATACAAATTATAAACAACAAAACTAAATTCTTACTTTGGACAGAAAACATGCATGCAAGAAGACAATGGGATGAAATAAACTAAACACTGAAATAAATAAATACCAAATCAAAAATTATATATACATAAAATTATTCACTCAAATAGAAGTTTGGACAATTAAAAAATAGAAATTAAGCTAATTATTAATAATCAGAATATCTTGCAAGATATGCTTAAGGGAGCTCTTCAGCTAGACAAACATCAATGATGGATAAAAATCTGAAATTAAGACACAGAAAAATATCACCCGATAGTAACACAAATATGTGCATAAAAATAAACCTACATTGGCAGCCAACAAACATATGAAGAAATTTTCAGGATCACTAGCCATTGTTGTTGTTGTTAGGTGTCATTGAGTCAGTACCAACTCCTAGTGACGCTATGCACAATAGAAGGAAACACTGCCCAGTCCTGGGCCAACCTCACAATTGTTGCCACGCTTGAGCTCACTGATGCTGCCACATTGGCAATCCATCTCGCTGGAGGCCTTTCTCTTTTTCTCTGACCTACCACCTTCCCAAACATGGTATCCTTCTCCAGTGACTGGTCCCACCTGACAATGTGTACAAAGTATGAAAGAAGTAAGTAGTTAGGCCATCCTGGCCTCCAAGGAGCACTCTGGCTGCACTTCTTCCAACTAACCATTGATGTTGTTGTGTTGTTAGGTGCTATCAAGTTGTTACTAACTCATAGAGACCTGATGCACAGCAGAAAAAATACAGCCCAATCCTGGGCCAACCTCACTATCATTGCCACTCTTGAGCCTGTTGATGCTGCCACTTTGCCAATCCATCTTGCTAGGAATCTTCCTCTTTTTCTCTGACCCTCCACCCTACCAAACATGATATTCTTCTCCAGTGACTGGTCCTCCTGACAATATATCCGAAGTATGAGAGACGAAGTTTGGCCATCCTGGCCTCCAAGGAGCACTCTGATTGCACTTCTTCCAACACAGATCTGTTTGTTCTTTTGGAAGCCAATGGTACTTTCAATATTCTCCTCCAACACCAAACTCAAAAGCATCAATTCTTCTATGGTCTTCCTTATTCACTGTTCACCTTTCACATGCATATGACGTTATTGAAAATACTATGGCTTGGGTCAGGCACACCTTAGTCCTCAAGCTGACATCTTTGCTCTTCAACACTTTTAAAAGGTCTTGTGCAGCAGATTTGCCTCGTGCAATACATCGTTTGTTTTCTTGACTGCTGCTTCCATGAGTGTTAGCTGATCCAAGAAGAATGAAGTCCTTGACAACTTCAGTCTTTTCTTCATTGATAAGAATGTTGTTTATTGGTCCAGTGGTGAGGATTTTTGTTATGTTGAGATGCAATACAGTAGTGAAGGCTGTGCTCTTTTATCTAAATAAGTAAATATTTTAAGTCTTCTTCACTTTCAGTAAACAAGGTTGTGCCATCTGCATATCACAGGTTGTTAATGAGTCTTCCTCCAATCCTGATGCTATGTTTTTCTTCATATAACCCAGCTTCTCAGATTATTTGCTCAGCATACAGGTTGAATACGTATGGTGAAAGAACATAACCTTGTCACACAACTTTCTTTTCTTTTTTAATGTTTTATTGTGAATTATGTGATAATTTACATGAAAAAAACATTAGTTTTACATTCATCCTATCGTATATTGTTTCATTGTCATGGTTACAATTCCCTCCATGCATCATCAATGAACCAAAGGGTATATCATACAAGCCTGCCCCTTCCCGCCCACTCCTAATCTCCCTGGTCATTGGCACACAGCCCCTCTCCCTCTCTGGGTCTAAAGTCCACTGTTGCTCCATCTCTTCATGTCATCATCTCTGCCTCCATCTCAGGCGTCACTGCTTCTCTGGGTAGGGTATCATTCTCTGCTCTTCTGCCTTCATGGTATCATGGACCTCCGTTCCTAGACTGCAAAGTTAATCACTCCCCTCCTTTGCTACAAAATGTCTGCCTTTACATTTACAACCCTCACAATCAATCCTAATAACAATTATTCACTATTGTATCACAAGAGACCTATTCGCATTTCCTTTCACCAGCCCCGCCTAGAAAGTTTGGATACTACTCAGCAGAAATTCTACCTTTTCCCACACCTTCTGGGTGTAGGTTCTTCTTGAAAGCTTGTAAGCCAGTCACTTTTTGCCTTTGACCCCCTTCCACCATTTTGGGCAGCCAATGTCCAAGTTGTCTATCCCTGTCTACTCTAGTCACACACCTTTCTTAATTTTAACCCATTCAGTGTTCCCATGTTCTGATCGAACAACTGCCTCTTGATCCATTAACAGATTCCTCATGAGCTATTGTTGTTGTTGTTGTTGTTAAGTACCATGGAGCCAGTTTCTACTCATAGTGATCCTGCACAGGGTTTCCGAGGCTGTAAATCTTTACGGAAGCATAATGCCTCATCTTTCTCTCGTGGAAGCGCTGATACTTTTCAACTGATAACCTTAAGGTTGGTGGCCCAATTTGCAACCACTATGCTACCAGAGCTCCTTTCAAAACAACAATGAGATATCATCTCACACCAGCAATAACAGCAAAGGCCAAAAAAGTAGAGGACGATAAATGCTGGTGAGGATGCAGAGAGACTGAGACCCTCCTATGTTGCTGGTGAGATTGCAAAATGGTCCAACTACTCTGGAAAACAATATGACACTTCCTGATAAAGTTGGAAATAGAAATACCTAAATCGAAATATCCAGCAATTCCTCTACTTTGTATTTATCCACAAGATATAAGAGCCATAACATGAGTAGATATATGCACACCAATGTTCATAGAAGCACTATTTACAATAGCAAATAGAAACAGCCTAAGTGTCCATCAGTGGAAGAATGGATAAACAAACTTTGGTTCATACATACAATGTAATATTCTGCCAACTTGAAGAATAACAAGGAAGCTGCAAACCACTGCATAACATGGATGAACCTTGATTTCATTATGCTGAGTGTAATTAGTCAGTTACAAAAGGAGAAATATTGCATAGGACCATTATTGTAAAATCTTAAGAAAAAGTACCCACACTAAGGAGAAGAAAAAATAATTATTTTCTGGTTACCAGGGTGTATGGGATGGGCTGAGTTGAGGGAGAGGAAGGTAGAGCACAGGGTATGGAATAGACACAATTGGATGCTGGGGCTGGGGGGTAAACAAGAAGAAGGAGGGGAATTTAAGAACAAGGAGGATGGGAGAACAGTTAGGCAAGTTTGCATGGGCTAAATGAGACAGAGATAAATAATGATGTATGCTCAACATTGGAGCAACAGGGCTCTGGGATACAGGGATTGAGGCATGATTTGAATGGGTAGAAGAGGGCAAGTAATGTTAAGATGCTTGGCAGTCTTTTCAATTTTGGTTTCCTTGCCTACTATTATAAAATAGACACTTGAAAGGGAGAGAAAGGAATAGCAATAAATGTCACCATAAAAAGCTTGTATGTCTGTCTTTAGCCTATAACTCATTGGCATACCTAAACTGTGGCAGAAGTTAGCCAGTGAAGGAAGCTTCCTGCAGAGCCTTTGCAATGCATAAGACCATAGGTGGAATCCTAATCCCTTTCCAGAATCTTCTGAGGTAGAAAATTTCCACTTAAAAGGACAAGCAGACCAGCCTGGAGTGGCTAGAAGAACAGAAGTTACTTTTAGAAAGAAAGACCTGAAGGAAAAAGCAAAAAAAAAAACAAAAAACAAAAAAAACAAAACAATGGCAGTGGGACTGACTACTACAAGAACAAGCAAGTTGTTCACTGGGAGTCATCAAGGCAAGCGGTTGGGCCCCTCAGGGCAAACTGCCTTCCAAGACTGAGACTCAAGGGGAATACACGAGTAGGCATGTGCTCTTGCTGATGACCACATTGGTCTACCAAAAAGGGTAAGTGGGGGAAACACAGCAATGAAGTTATGAGCGAAGTCTGACCATGTTCAATAGACTCCTGTCAACCTGGATTGAAACCTGGTTGCCAGCAATATGGCAAGACCTGGGGACTCCTGGGCCCCAAGACAGGGACAAGGGCACAGAGGACTAAAGTAGAGAGTGAAGCAGCATCCAGCTGATATGAATGAGGGGAGATACACAAGAACGCCCAACTTGCAAAAAGTACTCAATTGACCTGGCTTCAATGACTGGATGATCAAAACTTGACTGTTGTTGTTGTTGTTAGGTGCCATTGAGTCAGTACCTACCCATAGCGACCTTATGCACAGCAGAACAAAACACTGGAGGAATAAAATAGAGGAAAAACAGAGTAATCCACAATGATTTGATGAATTTGGCCTACACTTATGGATGTAGTAGCTCAAAAAAGGGAATGATTCTTTACAGTGAGGATCATTCCCAACCCCTCAGTTCAGAGGGTGATAGGAATTGGCAATTTAGAAATTGGCTAACCAAAATAGGGAGGCTAAAATTGTCTGGCTTGCAAACTTTCATGACTTAGCCTAGTTCCAGAGGGGGCAGGGGAATGTAGGATGTCCACTGAGTGGTTTTTCACCTGGCTGGATGGGGCTGCTGAAAGGAGTTTGGGATAAGATTCTTTTTGTTCAATAGTGAATAGTTGCTATCAGGACTAACTGTGAGGGTTGGAAATGTAAAGGTAGACATTTTGTAATAAAAGGAGGGAAGAGGTTCACTTTGCAGTCCAGAAGCAGAGGATCCTAGGACCATCAATGGAGGGAACCTACCAGGGACACATGCCAGAGATGGAGGCAGAGATGATGGTGTAGAGAGATGGAATGGCTGGGGACGTTAGACACAGGAAGGGAGAGGGGCTATGTGCTGACAGTCAGTGGGCAGGCTTTCAGGATGTACCCTTTGGCTGTTTGATGATGCATGGAGGGAATTGTAATCACTACAGTGCAATTAAATTCAATAGGATGAATGTAAAGCTGATGTTCTCAAAAAAAAATTTTTTTTAATTAATAAATAAGTAAATAAAATAAATAAACCTACCAGTCTGAAGAAAGGAAAATAGATATGCAAACTTATAAACAATTACAACAAGAAAGCAACAAAAGGGGGGAAATGATGTGGTTTCAGACCATCTAATCTTAAAGGAAATGAAGACCATAGCACAATAAAATGAATGTTTTTAACTTGTGCCATAAAGTAAGTATCAAGTCATGACATTATGCACAAAGACTGAAATACTGTCTGCTCCTTCACCAAGCTTTCAATTGTTGGTATGCTTGAGGACACTGCTGCTGCCACTGAGCTAATGTACCTTATTGGTAGTCTTGTTTTTGCTGATCTTCCACTTTACCAAACAAGTCCTTCTCCAGGGACTGGTCCCTCATGATAATGTGTCTGAAGTACGAGAGACAACATCTTACCATCCTGGCTTCTAAGGAGCATTCTGGTTGTACTTCATCAAACACAGATTTGTTTGTTCTTTTGGGAGTCCATGGTATTCTAATATTATCCTCATGCACTATAACTCAAATGCATCAATTCTTCTCGTCTTCCTTAATCACTGTCCAACTTTCACATGCATATAAGGCTACTTATAATACCATGGTTTGAGTCAGGCTGACCTTAGTCCTTGTCTTAGGTTTTAGTGCCATTGAGCTAGTGCTGACTCATAGCCACCCTGTTTTGGGTTTCTGAGGAGTGCCCAGTGAGTTTGAACCACCGACTTTACAGTGCAAAGCAACCTTGTGGTCCAGTGCTTACGGTACAGCACTATATCAGAACTCTGCCTAAACTTAGGGCTCTCCTATCTCTACAACTATGAGCCATTTCCTGATATAAACTTCTCTTTACATTTATATATATAAATCCAGCCCCACTGGGGAAGAATGAGAGTCTTTCCTACATGGCCATTATATTGTGAGCAGGACATAGCCCAAAGAAACATTCTTCTAATTAATTAGCTGCTCATATCCAATCCTCATAGAGTAAGTTCTCAACTGTCAAAAAAACTGGTAATCTTGGCTCAATCAAGTTGACACAAAACCTAACTACCAGAGTCCACCCCTTGAAATTTGACATTAATAAATTAATGCATAATATTTCAAAAAATGATATTGTAAATTCATACGTGTGCCTAACATGATATAAAGAGAATAGATGCAACCTATAATGCACTGCCCCCATTTACATCTTATGTTTCACAAATGAACAAAGCAAAAATATTTGATTTACTCATGCAAAACAAAACAACATATATATGTGTGTGTGTGTGTGTATAGAGATATATAGATGATAGATATATAGATGATAGATAGATAGATAGATAGATAGATAGATTTATAGCAATTACAGTGATCTCTTCTGCAACTGGTCACAAGGACATAGCTGTTATTTACAAATATCTTATTCGGCTACCCATTCTGCATTACCTTTGCAAACACCTCAGCTGGCTGTGGTTCTTTCCCTGGTGGTGTGATCCAAACCTTAATTCCCAAAGGGCGTAGGCTGTTAGTCTTCATGCTGTAATTGGATTGCTGACTTTAATCTCAGGACATGGTAATATTAAAAGATGTTCTAAGGAATCTCTTGGATGTCACACATATTCTTCTTTACCACCATTATGTAAGGTCAAGCCAATTTCTCTTTGATAATCAGGATCAATAACACCACCCAATATAGTAACTACCTACTTTACCTGTTGATCCAGAGGCATAAGGAGTGCAAAAAAGACCAAGGGACATTGTTAATTTAATGAAACCAGTGCTTTGTTTCCAGGTGGGAGTATCTCTCCATTTAAAACTAAAACTTTCAAACCTAAAGAACATATGGTTGCAGGTAAGTTGCTCAATGTAGCCAACCTGCTGCCAAGTAGCTGGTTGATCTCCAAGAGGAATGATTCCATACATAAGACTCAGGTTTGGCTTCTGCTTCTGGCAGATTGGGCATTAAGAAGTTTATTCACCTTTGAAGCAAACAATGTTAACTGGAATTCTTCCTAAGGTGTGTTCTTGTGGAAACTCAAACTTAGTGGTTCTCCTACTCACCTTTATAATTCTCTATCTGCTCCTCAGAAACCCTATATAGGGTTGCTATGAGTTGGAACCATCTTGTCAATATTTAACAACAAATCAGAATTTAGCACGAGTAAGGATAATGCACTGGTCTGCAAGGTCTGTTGAACCACAAGATCAGCAATTCAAACTCACCAACAGCTCCTTGGAAACCCTATACATTGTCACTATGAGTCAGAATTGACTCGACAGCACTTGACAACAACAACAACTAGGATCACTATTAGTTGTAATTGTCTCTACTTCATAGGTTTTGTTTTCATTTAAGATGGGCTCTTTTTGCAGCATTTAAGAATAACAGTGTGAGTCTGTGTCTTAAAAAAAATACTTGAATATTAGTTTTGTGAGCTTGGCAACTTACTTAATTTTTCTGAGCCTTGGTGTCTCTTCTGTAAAATGGTGATAATCATAGGACCATTCTAACTAAGTTTTGTGAGAGTTAAATGAGATGTAGAAATGCCTAAAATATCACAAAACTTCATTAAGTAGTAGACAATGAGAGGAATGGCTAGAGAAATAGACATTGCGATTAGTTTCCACAGATTGCATCATCCTGCCCACTTTGTTGTGAAAATCCTCCTCTGCTGAGGTACCCTTGTGGTGCACATCCACATGAGACAAAAATATCTTCACTGGTTTTGCCTGTTCAGAGAGTATGATCGACATACTTTGTCCCCACATTTCATTATCACCAATTTTCCAGTCATGTTCCTTCAAAGTCCATTACCATCCAACCTAAACCATCAGCAACCGCCCATGAATCGATATACACTCTCACATCTGGCAATTTCTCCTTCCAAGCAAAATGAGCAACCAGATGCAGTGCTTGAAGTTCTGCCCACTAGAAGGATTTCTTTCACCACTGATTTTCAAGGCAGTACCAGAAAGAGGTTGTAGTGCTGCTGCTGTCCACTTTCAAGTGATGCCTAAATATTGTGCAGAACCACCTGAAAACAAAGCATGAGTTTTCTCATCCTCAATCTCTTGATCATAAGGAATTACCCATGAGACCATAGGTGCAGACTGGGAGAGTGAAGGAAATGTGACAGGAGTGGGGATCATGGGTATTTGGACCAGTTACTCATGCAACCTACTTATGCCTTCAGATCCTGCTTGAACCCAGTTTTTTAATTTAATGATGGAGTGCTGCTGTGCACGTCAAACTTTATGACTCTGTGGGTAAGACAACACCCAGTTAATGATGGGTAACTCTGGTCCTATGGTGACTTCTTTGACCATGGTTAGATGTTCAGACTCTACTAAGGCTCAGTAACAAACCAAAAATTTTCTCCCAAAAGAGGAGTAGTTATTTGCAGAGGATGGCAGGGCTTTGTCCAATAACTTAAGTGTCTATGCTGTGATTCACCAATAGAAACCTATCAAAGACTCCTGGTCTTTGGCATCCTGCTGTGGCATCCTGGTGGAGCACTGTGGGTTAATACGCCAGACTGCAAGGTCAGTTGTTCAAGCTCACCAGTCTTTCCTTGGAAACATTATACAGGGTTGCTAAGGGTTGGAATTGACTCAACGGCACTTAACAAAAACAACGACTCCATGTTGTATATCTATATGCCAGTGCCACTACAAGCACCATTGGGTTATATGTTCCAAGTGGTAGAACAGCTTGCTCAGCAGCTTCAACCTCTTAGAGAGAGGAATCTGTTGCCTACAAAATACACAGAGGTCTACCAAACGTGTGTCTCTTTTTAAGTTGTGTAGGGTTTGAATGTAGTAACGTATCCTTCACTTTAGTAGGAATAGCTCGACAGACTCCACACCACTAAACCCCTAGAAATTTCACTAGGTACAAGGTAACTGAATTTTTGTGAACTCCTGGTGTGGTGCTGTAAGATAAGCACTGCACTACTAACCATATAATTGGCAGTTAAAATCCATCAGTTGCTCCTTGGAAATTCTATATAGAGTTGCTATCAGTCCGAATCTACTTAACAGCACTTAAGAACATTACACTACACAGATATTTAACCTTTAACTCTAGAGTCATTAATACTTCTTCCTTACTAGGACACATTAGCATATTATCTGGACCAGTAGCTGCAATAAGGATCATGACCTGGTTAAGTTTATGACAATCCATTGTTATTCTGCAAAATACATCTGTTGTTTGCACAGGTTAGATTGGCAATTTAAAAGGGATGTGGTGGAAATCACCACCCCTGCATTCCTCAAGTCCTTGATTTCTTTACTAATCTATGCAATCCCCCTAAGAATGCAGTATTGCTTTAGGTTTATTATCTTGCTAGGTAAAAGTAGTTGTTTTGCTTTCCACTTGACATTCCTAACCACAATAGCCCTAATTCCACATACCAATGATCCGATGTGGATTGGATTAATGTGCTAATTCCTTAATATTTCTATTCCAATTATGCATTCTGAAACTGGGGAAATCATCACAGGATCAGTTCAATGACCCATTGCATCCATAGTGAGAAGGACCTTAGTTAAGACCCCATTAATAGTTTGACTTCCCTGTACCCCACTGTGCCTGGGGGACCACAATGTGGTTTTGGGTCTCCTGGATTTAGTGTCAATTGAGAACCAGTGTCCAGTAATCACTGAAAAGCCTGATTATGTCATTTCCCCAATGAGCAGTCACCCTTGTAAAAGACCATAGATTCCTTTGTAGAAGGCTGGATGAAAGACCTGGCCACACCATAATTCAAGGGGTTGTGAGTATGCAAATTGGCTGAAGTCTAGGAATTGATTGAGAGGCCATGATTCCTCTGTTGTGGCAATCTAAGTTAGACTGCCATTCGCTTAGCCCATTGTCCTTCCTCATGTGCAAATGAAGTAAGTAATAGATTTCCTATCTATTTCACCCCTAGGGAAACCCTGCCTTATTAGCTAATGCTATGAGTCCACACAAATGATACTATTCTGTTTACTGTTTTGATTCTGCTGTCTATTATGGTAATCATGCCCACCTTGTCATTGTCAATTAAGTGCTGTCACTTGGGACCTAAACCACAGGGTCAATCAGTCTTTAGGTGTCTTAATTCGTTAGGGCACTCCCCACTGTCAAATCAGTTTACATAATAGAGCAATACAGCAGTCTTCAAGAATGTTGGGGCTCCCTTCACAAATGTGTTCTTCACTGCTGTGGTGAAAGGTGTGTCCTCTGGGTGCTGCATGTTTGGACTTACTGTTTATACTGATAAATACACTCTAACATACCAATTTCCCAAAACCTTTGGATTCCTTCCTCTACAGAATACTAAGACAGGTCTGGTACTTCACTTTTATGTATTGTAGGCCACCATGCAACCCATGATTCAGTGAACCAACCAAATAAACTGTTAGACCCTTTCCAACTTCTTGAGCTGAAATATTGAATGGAAGATCTATGCTTAGTAGACCCATGCCAATAAACTCAGACTGATCTAATATTATCTTCCTTGCACCATTATCCCATGCCCTTAATAGCCATTCTTACACATATTCTACTAGTTTCTGTTTAGGAAAATTAGATGCGGTTCTTTTGGAGTATAACATAATTCTTCACAGGTCACAAATTGTACTTCACTTTTTTGGGGCTCACTGGGACTTAAGTCTATTTATAGGTCTAGAAGCAATAATTGTTTGAAATGTTTCTTGGGAACATTCAGAAATATCTACCTTAGATGATGCTCAGGAAATGCCTAAGGTGCCATATCAGCAGGCACCGTTGAGTTACTCTCATCAAGAGAAGGTACAAGAGATGATTTTACTAATATGGAGTAATCTCAGGTGGGTGTTCAGCTTTCCAAAAGCATTTGGTAGGCAGGTCATCAGGCAAACCTACAATAGAGAAGGTCACTTGTTCAGATTCAAAGAACTGGAGTTTGGAGGATGGCCCAGATGCAAGATCCACACTCAGTACGGAAGAGTGCAAATCTTTTCTACATGTCCATTATATTGGGAGTAGGCCACACACCCCAAGAAAGCATCCTTCCAGTTGATTAGCTGTTCATAACCAATCATCTTAAAGTCAACTATTCCTGCTCATAGCCAATAATAATAGAGTTAACTATTAACTGCAAAGCAGCCAAACAACTAGGACTCCTGATTCAATCAAGTTGACACAGAATCTAATTATCACAGTCCCCGAAGCTGAAATCTTTGTTCTTGAACACTGTAAAGAGGCACTCTTTATAATATTATTATGTCATAACATAATACAATGTTTGTTTGCTTTACTACTGCTTCCATAAATGTTGATGGTTAATCTGAACAAAATGAAGTCTTTGAAAACTTCAATCTTTCGCCATTTATCTTGATGTTATTTCTTGGTTCAGTTGTGAGGAGTTTTATTTTCTTTACAGTGAGTTGCAACCCATACCGATCCTATAGTCTTCGATTTACATCAGTAAGTATATTAAGACCTCTTCGCTTTCAGCAATCAAGGTTGTATAATCTTTATGTAACAGGTTGTTGCTGAGTCTTCCTCCAATCACAATGCCACATTATTCTTCATATAATCCATATTTTCTAGTTATTTGTTCAGCATACAGATTGAATGAATATGCTTAAAGAATGCAACCCTGATGCATACCTTTCTTACTTTTTAGCCATTCAGTGTTCCATTGTTTTATTGGGGTTATGTACAGGTTCCTAATAAATACATTTAAGCATTCTCTGCAATGAACACTCATTCTCTGCAATGTTGCCCATACATTGTCATGATCTAAAGGAGTGAAAGCCTTTGTGTAATCAAGCAAGCACAGGTAAATATCTTTCTGCTATTCTCTGCTTCCAATAAAGATTCATCAGACATCAGCAATAATATTCCTCATTCCATGTCCTCGTATGATTCATAGCTGAACCTTTGGCAGCTCCCTGTCAATGAACTACTACAGTCATGTGTACTGTATGGATATGGATCTCTTGCAATCTGTTGACCCTAGAGCTGTCTTCCAAATGTCTTGGCATAAATGAGTATGTGTCTCCAGTGCTGCATCAGTTTATAGAAAGATTTCAATTTATATTCCATGAATTCTCAGCACCTTGTTCTTTGGTAATGCCTTCAGTGCATCTTGTACTCCTTCCTTTAGTATCATTTACTCATAATCATGTGCTACCTTTCTTTTGGGTATTGTTACTCTATATTACTTCCATCTTTTTTTATGCTTGCTGCATCATTCAATACTTTGCATAAAGAAATATTCCATATGGCAAATTGAGACTTAGATTTTTTCTTCAGTTCTTTCAGCTTGAACAATACTGAGTGTGTTCTTTCCTTTCGGTTTTCTAATGCCAGGTTTTGGCACATTTCAATATAATATTTGACTTTGTCCTTTTAACCTCCCTTTTAAATTTTCTGTTCATCTCTTATCTTCTCATTTTTTTCCAATTGCTTTAGCATCTCTATGCTAGAAAGCTAGTTTCAAAGTCTCTTTTGACATCCATTTTAGTCTTTTCTTTCTTTCTTGGCCTTTGGGTATTAGTGTCTAATGTATCAAATCTATTCTTGAGATGATCTCCAAATTCTGGTGGGATATATTCAAGTTCATATTTCGCTCATGGATTTGTTTTAATTTTCTTCAGCTTCAGCCTGAGTTTGCATATGAGCAATCGGTAATCTGTTCCACAGATTTTTTTTTTTTTTCTTTTCCACCTGCTGAGGTTCAACTTTTATGATGACTCTAAAAAGGTATTGGCAATGAAGAAATAATTGCTCTTGCAAAATTCTATTATTTTATATCTAGCAATATTTTAATCATCAAGGCCATATTTTCCAACTATTGATCCTTCCTCTTTGTTTCCAACATTTGCATCTCAATTTCTAGTAATTATAAACACATATTGATGGCATGTATTATCAATTTCAGACTGAAGAAGTTGATAGAATTCTTCAATTTCATCATCTCTGGCATTAGTGGTTGGCATGCTAACTTGAGTAATGTTGTATTAACTTGTCTTCCTTGCAGGAATATGAGAATTATCCCATCACCAACAGCGTTGACATCAAGATAGATCTTGGAATATTCTAAGACATGTGATTGCAATATCCAAAATGGCCAATACCAGTTTGTTTCTGCTTACTAGTGCTTAGAATATCATTTCATTTTTGATAACTTCCAATTTGCTAAGATTCATACATCATAGATTCCATGTACTGATTACAACTGGATGTTTTTAGATGGTCCACCTTATTTTGAATTGTGTCCCATCAACAAGTGAATATCATGAAAGCTTATTCCACTCCTGTCATCAGGTTCAACTTTCCTTTGAGGAGGCAGCTCTTCTCTAGTCAGTCATATTTTGAGTGACACTCATTTTCTGGCACTATATGTGACAATATCGTGGTGATCTTTATTATGGTTCACTACTCAATGTTCTGTTTCTGACAGTGTGCCATTGCTATCCATAAGATTTTCAGTTAAATAAATATTCATAAGCATTAAATCTCTCCTTCTTCCTACTGTTTCTTACTCTGGAAACTCAGCTGAAACCTGTCCACCAATGATGACCTTTCAGGTATTTAAAATACTGGGGGAGTGCTTCCAGAATCACAGCAAGACACACATCATCACAGTACAACAAATTAAAAGACAAATATTGGGTTTCAAATTTATGATGTTAATAATAAATTATATGGTAACTTCAAAGAAATTATTACATATTCTTACCCCCCCAAAAAATGCAAGAAAATCCTAAATACTCATTAAACAATATAATAATATCAATGAAGGAAATTATAAGAAAATACATAACAGAAAACATCTCCACTGAAAAAATATATAGAACAAAGAAGCTATCTGCATCAATCATACTTAAGAATAGATCAATGGAAAAAATAAATTCATAATATTGACAATTACACTTAATGAAAATGTGATAATTGACCTAGCCAAGAGACAAAGATTAGCTGAATGGATAAGAAAACATGATCTCAACTACACCTATGAACGTGGTAAAGCATACAGGGGATAACATAAAGAAAATTTATTAGAAGTTACTAAATACCTTGGAGCAAAGAGTTTTAGGACCTGAGGGTCTCAACATCATACTCTTAAGTGACACCATGCTCAACTGTCACAATAGTGTCAATAAAGACAATGTTCTGTATCTTATTTTAATGTATAGCGACTGGGGTCTTATAAACTCATGAGTGACCCTTGGTCTCTCCATGTGTGGACAAAAGAATAGTGATGAAAATGGAAGAAACTTGGAATAAATTAGTACCATGGACTAATGGAATATGTGTTTATAAGTCTACATGATTCTGAGACCAGAAGGACTAAATGGTGCTAGCTACCACTACCAACTGTTCTGAAATGAATAATATTAGAAGGTCTTGAGTACAGTGAAAGGAAATCTGAAACAAAAGCCAAATTCATAAAAAAGATTGAACTTATTGGTCAGAATGAGACTGGAGGTATCTGAAACTATTGCTATCAGACAACAATTAGGTCTGGAATGGAACTCACACTCTGAGTACAAGTTTTAACCAAATGGTGAGTGGCATATAGAGGGACAGCAACACTAGTGAGGTGTGGTCACCATGGAATAGTCAACAACTGAAGATCAGAAGGGAAACATTTGCCTGGGGACAAGGTTCAGGGGGTTATGAAGGAGCATGGGATGGAAACAGGAACCACAGGGAGAAACAAAGTGGGATAATATGTCATCTGGAGTGTGATTGCAACCACTGAAATGAAACAAAGTGTGTGATTTGTTGGATGTAAAACTGATGATCTGCTCTGTAAACTTTCACTCCATTCACACACACACAAACACACACACACAAAACAAAAACAAAAACAACAACAAAACCAGAAGCTTGACCTATAAATAGATTCTCTACAAAGGCAAAATATTAATTGATACAGAAACATCGAAAGAAGATGGAAGGAATACACAGAGTCACTGTAACGAAAAGAAATGGTCAATGTTCAACCACTTTAAAAATTAGCACATGATCAAGAGTCAATGATACTAAAGGACGAATTTCAAGATGTACTAAAGTTATCAGAAAAAAAAAAAACACAGCTGCAGGAATTGATTGACTACAAATTGAAATATTTTAACAAACTGAGTCAGCAGTGGAGACACTCATCTATGACAAGAAATTTGGAAGCCACCTACCTGGTCAACTGACTGGAAGAGACCCATATTTGTGCCTGTTCCAAAGAGAGGTGACCCAATGGAATGAAAAAGTCATCGCATAAAAGTGTTAATACCACATGCAGGTTGAATTTTGCCAAATATTATTCAAAAATGGCTACAACAGTACATTTACAAGGAACTGTCAGAGTTCAAGTGGCAATCATACGAAAATGTGGAACAAAGGATGTCATTGCTGACATCAAATGATTCTGGATTGAAAGCAGAGAATATCAGAAAGATGTTTACCTGTGCTTTATTGATTGCACAAAGGCTTTTGATTGTTTGACTCATGAGAAGCTAAGGACAAAAGTGTGGAGAATGAATATTCAGAAGCACTGAATTGTGCCCCCATGAAGAACCTGTACATATGCCAACAGGCAGTTGTTCGAACAGAACAAGTGAACACTTAAGGGTTTCAAATTAGGAAAAGTGTGTGCCATAGTTGCATTCTTTCATTACACTTATTCAATCTGTATACTGAACAAGTAATTTTAAAACCTGGATTACATGAAGAAAAGCATGGTTTCAGAATTGGTGAAGTCTAATTAATAACTTGTGATATGCAGATGATACAACCTTGCTTGCTGAAAGTGAAGAGGACTTAAAATGCTTAAAGGTAAAGATGAAAGACCACAAAGTTTGGTATGGGTTGCATCTCAATGTAAATAAAACAAAATTTCTGGCAACTGCACCAATAAATAACATTGTGATAAATGGAAAAACGATTGAAGTTGTCAAAGACTTTAGTTTGCTTGAAACAACCCTCAATACTCATGGAAGCATCAGTCAAGAAACCAAATGAAGTATTGCATTAAGCAAATCAACGGCACCAGACCTCTTTAAAGTATCCAGTATCAAACATGTCAATTTAAGATCTAAGTGTGCTTTACCCAAGCCATGGTATTTTCAAAGCATGAAAGTTGAGCAATGAATAAATTAAATCTTAGAAGAACTGATGCATTTGAATTAAGGTGTTGGAGGAAAGAATATTAAAAGAACCATGGTCTACCAAAATAAGAACAAACAAATCCGTGTTATAAGAAGCACAGCCAGAATGCTCCTTAGAAGCCTAGATGCCCAGACTTTGTCTTTCATACTTTGTGCATGTTGTTAAGAAGGATCAGTTCATTTGTAAAGTGGAGGGTAAGAGACAAAAAGATCTGCAATGAGATAGATTTAACAGTACCAGAAACTGTGGGTTCAAGTGTAGCAATGTTTGTGAAGTTGGCAGCAGACTTGGCAATGTTTTGTTCTCTTGGGCATCAGGTCGCTATCAGTAGGTACTGAAAGAAATAAGACTAAAATTTGGACTTTGAAAGAGCTAATTACATTGACAAGCCAGTGACAAAAGTAAAGAAAGTAAATTGCATATAATTTTAATAGCAAATGAAAAAGTATGATCACAATGGAACCATCTGAAATCAAAAGATAATAACACATTACAAT
>NW_006409072.1:131673-133278 GCF_000296735.1 Chrysochloris asiatica
AGTTGTAAAATATTTTCATTATGAATTTCATTCTTAATGATCTTTTGCTTTCGTTCTGTATTATGTTCTTGATATTGTAACACAACTCTTTTGGCATCAGTCATCGGTGTTTAATGCATCAAATCTGTTATTAAGATGTTCTCTAAATTCAGGTGGCATTTGTTCACTATAGTAGTGAACTCTAGTAGACTTGTTTTAATTTTCTTCAGCTTTGCCTGAACTTGCATATCAGTAATTGATTGTCTGTTACACCATGCTTTGTTGTGGCTGATGATAGCGAACTTTTTTCCAGTCTCATTACAATGAAGCAATCATTTGATATCTGTGTGAGCCATCTGGTAAGGTCCATATGTATAGTTTCTTTTGTTGTTGTTGAAAAAAAGGTATTCCCAGTGACAAGGCCTGGGTCTTTCAAAACTCTATCATGTGATCTCTGACATCATTTCTATCCCCAAGGCCATAATTTCAATTACTGTTCTTTCCTCACTGTTTGCAACCTTTGCATTTAAATCATTCATAATTATTGCCTGTTGGATACATTTCAGACTGAAAAAGTTGGTAGAATTCTTGAAATCCAACATCATTTTCTTGTACGTATGTTGCATGTATAAGAAGGAACAAATTAAATGGCATCTAACAACAAAAACACAATTACTTTAGAAGATTGTTTGCAGTTTTTATTAACATTAAAAACAAATACCCTCAATGACCAAGCATTTTCACTCATAGTACATACCCACCAGAAATGCATACCCATGTAGTACGTACTAAATACAAGTTCCAAGATGTTTATAGCAGCATTATTTATAGTAGTCAAATACTGGGGGGGAAATGTCCACAAACTGTAAAACACATAAATGACTGATAGCAATGAAAATGATTCTATGGAATAGTACTTTTTCTCACAAGCACAATATTGAGGGGGGAAAAAGGCCAATCCCAAAGAATACATACAGTATAATTTCATTTCTATGACATACATGACACAGGCTGTAGAGTAGATTCCAACTCATAGAAATCATATATGACAGAGTAGAACTGTTCCATGTTGTTGTTGTTCAGTGCTGTTGAGTCAGTTCTAATTCATTGCAACTCTGTATAAGGTTTCCTACGAGCGACTGGTGAGTTTGAACCACCAACATCAAAGTTAAAACTAACCTTGCTATCCAGTGCTTTATCACACAGCAACAAACCAGGACTGCTCCTGGGTTTCCAATTTATTCATTTTTGAAAAGATTATATTGTGAATTGAATGATAGTTTACATGAGAGAACATCATTTTTTGCACTCAGCCTATCATATTTTGTTTCATTGCAATGATTATAATCCCCTTCAGTCATCATCATTTAAAAGTATTTGCTTCTCTTCCCTCCTGATTTTGTTTGTTTTTTTTATGTACACAAACAAACTAAGGAATATAAAACCATTTAAACAACCGAATAACTCATTCTACTAGCCAGATTCTTGGACCACAGCACACAGCCTTTCTCTAGGGTCCCAAGTTCTGCTCATACTCTACTCTCTTGATGGTCCTAAGGTCCTCTCTTCCTGGAATGTAAGATTAAATACTCCTAGCTTTCTGTTACAAAACTCATACTTTTACAG
>NW_006409072.1:133965-135978 GCF_000296735.1 Chrysochloris asiatica
CAGCCTGATTCGTAACCAATACGCTACCAGAGCTGTCCAATTTAGCCCATTCAAATCTAAGTTTTCCCTCAGCTAGCTTGTTCTTCCACCTGCTTTCTCTCTCTTCTTGTGTGTCACCCTCCCCAACACAGAAAGTATGATGTGTCTGATGTGTTTGTCCCCTAACCTGTGCATTATTGTCCCTTCCTCCCCTCCCCTGGTAACCAAAGTTTTTTTTTTGTTTTTTTTTTCTTTTAGTATGGGTATCTTTTCTTAAGCTTTTACAATATTGATCTTATTCAATATCTGTTCTTTTGTGAGTGACCAATATGGCACTGAGGGCTAATGCATCAGAATGCAAAGTCATTTGAACTGCAAGGTTGGTAGTTCAAGCTCACCAGATGCTTCTTGGAAATCCTTTACAGGGTCGCTCTGTCTCAGAATTGATTCAACAAAACTTAACAGCAACAATATCACTCTGCATAATGTCCTCAAAGTTCATCTATGTTTTACAGTGGTTTTCAGCTTCATTGCTATTCTTCAAGGTAGCATGATATTTTATTATATGTATACACCAAAGTTTGTTTATCCATTCTTTCATTGATGGACACTTAGGCTGTCTCCGTATTTTTGTTATTGAGAATAGTGCTGCAATAAACATTGGTGTGGATGTAGCTACCCATGTTCTGGATATTATTTCTTGTGGATATATACCAAGTACTAGAATTGCAGGATCATATGGTCTTTCTTTTTCCGCCTTTCCTAGGAATCCCCATACCATTTTCCATAGTGTTTGAACCATTTTAGATCCCCATAATCAATGTAGGAGGGTCTCAGTTTCGCCACATCCTTGCCAGCATTTATTGTGCTCTGCCTTTTTGAACTTAGCTGTTATTGCGGATGTGAGATGTTATTACGAATTGGGCAACAAACCTCAAGGTCAGGAGTTTGAAACTACCAGCTGCTCTGTGGGAGAAAGATGATGCTTTCTGTTCCTGTACAGATTGCAGCCTCGGAAACTCTGTTCAGGGACACTCAGGGTTGGAAGCGACTCCACAATACTTAACAACAACAATGACTAATGCGCCAGACTGCAAAGCTGTTTGAACTGCAAGGTCATTGGTTCTAGCTCACCAGCTGCTCCTCAGAAACCCTATTAAGGGTCGCTATAGGTCAGAATCGACTCAACAGCCCTTAACAACAACAACAACAACAATAACTAATGATCGTGAACATTTCCTCATATCTTTGATTGCTGGCTAAAGGTCTTCCATTTGAAGTGTTCGTTCATGTCCTGTGCGCATTTTTTTAATTGGGTTGTCTTTTTCTTGTAGAGTTGTTCTAGTTTCCTATAGATTTTAGAGATTAGTCTCTTGTCTGATATATCGTTGCAAAAGATTTTTTCCAAATTCTGTGGGCTCCCTTTTCACTCTTTTGTTTAAAAATTTTTATGCATATAAGTTTCTAATTTTTAGCATGGCCCAATCATCTATTTTGTCTTACACTTGATTTTTATTGCTGGAAATAAAAAAGCTGTAACAAAAGTAAATAAATGAATAAATAAATAATAAATGTTGGAACAAAACTTATGCCATTTTAATGTTCATTACATACATGTACAATTCCATGAAATGAATTATGCTTATCATGTTGTTTAACAATCACTATTATCAGTTTCCAAATGTCCTATTATCACTTTTATCAGCTTATTCTCAAAATTAAACCATTTAATGTATGTTAAGAGTCATCTTAAATGATTTAATTATGACAGTATATTATTCACTTTTAAGTTGTTAACTTTTCTTTACATATTTTTATGCCAATTTAGATTTGTTATACCATCTTATTTCAAAATAGGATTATACAGTCTATTGGGTCTCTAATTATATAAAATTTATGTCAAGTATAAAACTTTGTTATTTTTTTTATTGCTGTTATTGTTACCATTGTGTCTGACTCATGCCAAGTTTATTTATAACAAAACCAAATATTACTTGTTCCTATATCATTTTCATAATCACTGGTATTTTAAAA
>NW_006409072.1:136078-138346 GCF_000296735.1 Chrysochloris asiatica
CATCCCCAGCGATATTACGTGCCTGCTTGTATGTTCCCTTTGAATTTCAGTCTAGGAGGGGGCTTTTTCTTGAAGGGATTTGATTGCTTGCCTTGTTGGGGCACCAGCAAACAGCTTCCTTGTTCTTTTAATTGCCAAATAGATTGCCATTTTGTTTTTGTTTTTTCTTGCTTGTCTTTCTTTCAGCACGTAACTTCTGTTCCTCTAGCTGCTCCAGGCTGGTTGGCATGCACTTTCAAGTGGCACATTCAACCTCAGAAAGTTCTGGATGGAGTTTAGGGTTCCATCGAAGGCCCTATACACTAAAAAGACTCTGCAAGACACCTATTTACTAGGCAAATTCTAGAACCCACTTGAGGTATTCCAAGTTTTCTGTGACCATGTTTTGCAATATTCCTTTCTATCCCACTCAAGTGTCTATTTTACAGTAATAGGTAAGGGAAACCAATATCCATAAGACAGTTAAGCATATTAGCATTATTTCCCTTCTTTTACCAATTCAGACTATTCCTGGATCTCTGTATCACAGAGCCTTGTTCCAAGGTTAAGCATACACCACTATTTAACTCTGTCCAATTTGTTGTTGTTATGTGCCGTGGAGTCTGTTCCAACACATAACGATCCTGTACAGGGTTTCCGAGGCTGTAAATCTTTATGGGAGCAGAACGCCTCATCTTTCTCCCACTGAACAGCTGGTAGTTTCCAACTGCTGACCTTGTGGTTCGCAGCCCGATTCGTAACCACTACGCTACAAGAGCTGTCCAATTTAGCCCATTCAAATCTAAGTTTTCCCTTAGATAGCTTGTTCTTCCACCTCCTTCCTCCCTCTTCTTGTGTGTCACCCTCCCCTTATATATTGCCTTCCCCAACACCGAAAGTATGATGTGTCTGATGTGTTTGTCCCCTAACCTGTGCATTATTGTCCCTTCCTCCTCTCCCCTGGTAACCAAAGTTTTTTTGTTTTGTTTTGTTTTTGTTTTTGTTTTCTTTTAGTATGGGTATCTTTTCTTAAGCTTTTACAATATTGATCTTATTCAATATCTGTTCTTTTGTGAGTTACTAATGTGGCACTGAGGGCTAATGCATCAGACTGCAAAGTCATTTGAACTGTAAGGTTGGTAGTTCAAGCTCACCAGCTGCTTCTTGGAAATCCTATACAGGGTCGCTATGTCTCAGAATTGATTCAACAAAACTTGACAGCAACAAAATCACTCTGCATAATATCCTCAAAGTTCATCTATGTTTTACAGTGGTTTTCAGCTTTATTGTTATTCTTCAAGGTAGCATGATATTTTATTATATGTATACACCAAAGTTTGTTTATCCATTCTTTCACTGATGGACACTTAGGCTGTCTCCATATTTTTGTTACTGAGAATAGTGCTGCAATAAACATTGGTGTGGATGTAGCTACCCATGTTCTGGATCGTATTTCTTGTGGATATATACCAAGTACTAGAATTGCAGGATCATATGGTCTTTCTTTTTCCGACTTTTCTGAGGAATCCCCATATCATTTTCCATAGTGTTTGAACCATTTAAGATCCCCATAATCAATGTAGGAGGGTCCCAGTCTCGCCACATCCTTGCCAGCATTTATTGTGCTCTGCCTTTTTGAACTTAGCTGTTATTGCTTATGTGAGATGTGGTTACGAATTGGGCTACAAACCTCAAGGTCAGGAGTTTGAAACTACCAGCTGCTCTGTGGGAGAAAGATGATGGTTTCTGCTCCGGCAAAGATTGCAGCCTGGAAAACTCTGTTCCGGGACGCTCAGGGTCGGAAGTGACTCCACAGTACTTAACAACAACAACAATGACTAATGCGCCAGACTGCAAAGCCGTTTGAACTGCAAGGTCAGTGGTTCTAGCTCACCAACTGCTCCTCAGAAACCCGATTAAGGGTCGCTATAAGTCAGAATCGACTCAACAGCACTTAACAACAACAACAACAACAATAACTAATGATCGTGAACATTTCCTCATATCTTTGTTTGCTGGCTAAATGTCTTCCTTTTGAAGTGTTATTTCATGTTCTGTGCGCATTTTTTAATTGGGTTGTCTTTTTCTTGTAGAGTTGTTCTAGTTTCCTATAGATTTTAGAGATTAGTCTCTTGTCTGATATATCTTTGCAAAAGATTTTATTCCCATTCTATGGGCTCCCTTTTCACTCTTTTGTTTAAAAAATTTGATGCATATAAATTTCTGATTTTTAGCATGGTCCAATCATCTATTTTGTCTTACACTTGATTTTTATTGCTGGAAATAAAA
>NW_006409072.1:139011-141664 GCF_000296735.1 Chrysochloris asiatica
TACAGTTAGAAATACAAGTCTTATATAAATGCCATCTTCTTACATGTTGTTGTTGTTAAGTGCTGTCTAATTGATTCTGACTCAAAGCAACCCTGTATAGAGTTTCCAAACACCAGCTGGTGAAGGAACATATTTTATTGCTAATGCTATGTAATGCATTTTGTAAACTGCATTTTTTTAAATGCAAAAAATTTTGTAGGCATCGTTTTGTTTTAAACTATTATATCAGATTAACATCACATTTAACATCACATTACTACAATGTGGAATTATTGATCTCAAAAGTAACAGACATGGCAGTGCTTACTGGAAACAGTGAAAATTGCATCTCAAATTTAAAATCAAGACATAATTCCATATGTAATGAATATCAAATATTATAAAATGTTTTGCCATTCATCAGAGAATATTAGTTACAAATCTCAAGGTTTACTATAGGAATTATTAGCCTACATAGATAAGCAATCTATGTGTTTCCTTAAATACATGTTTTCTTCAATTTTCATCTTCATGTATTAAAAATAAACATCAGGGACATTATAAAGTAGGGTAGAAACAAAACAAACAAATTTATCTTACATTGTTTATTTGACATAGAGAGTTTAACTTCCAACAAATAATATTAAACCCTAAACTTTTCAAATAAACCAATGATAATCATGTTACAAAGAAAGCTATAATTCATATTATGTTTTCAATTTCCATAATGAAAGATGAACAATGAATAAGAAAGAAAACTGTTGAGACTTGCATTATGGTGATTGTGAAACATATTGAATATAGTACGGAATGTCAGAAGAAACAAATCTGTCTTAGAAAAAGTATAGTCAGAATTCTCATTAGAAGAGAGGATGGTGAGTTCTTCCTATGTACTTTGAAAATGTTAACAGGAACGATCAGTCCTTGAAGAAATACATCATGCTTGAAAAATTAGAGGGTTAGTAAAAAAGAGGAAAATAATCAACAGCACAGAATGACACAGTGATTGCACAATGGGTTCAAATATACAAATAATGGTAATGGTAAGGATGATACAGAACTAGGATCAAAAGGAGCTCAAAACGACTTTATGACACCTAAAAATAATGCTTAAATTTAAAAAAGTGTTTTGTTTTTTTATTTAAATTTATCTTTCTACACTAGGGAAAGCATAAACCAAACCAAATCAAACAAATTAAAAAAAAAAAAAAAAAAAAAGCCACTATCACTGAATCACTTCAAATTCATAGTGATTCTTTCTAGAAACAAAACAAAACAAAACATAAATCTGAGACTATAAATCTTTAGGGGAGCACAGTTTCATCTTTCTCCCACAGAGGAGCTGGTGGTTTTGAACTTCTGATTTTGTGATCAGTCTAATACACAGTACCACCAGTGCTTCTTATGTACAGCATGTGCTGTTGTTGAGTGCCATGGAGTCGGTACTGATTCATAACTACCCTCTGTAAAGGGTTTCCGAGGCTGTAAATCTTTGCAGAAGAAGAAAGCCTCATCTTTCTCCTGTGGAGCTACCAGTGGGCTCAAACTGCCTACCTTATGGCTCATATTTCACTGCTTATCATATGGAGCCACTGTGTATGTAAATCATAGGGAATTATAATAAACCTTTTTTTTTCCCAAAATATATTCCTCAAATGTGACTTTTCTTATAAAGAAAAAATAAACTATTATTTTGTGACCAATTATTAGATGTCATTATGTTCAGTTTTAGCATTATTTTAACTATAAGATTAAGGATCCTGGTTGCTATAAATAGTCAAGTGTTTGGCTGCTATCCACATTGTTTGCAGTTTGAACACATCAATCAGCTCCACATGAAAAGACCTGGTGATTTACTTCCATAAATATAGACAAGAATTCCTTTAAGGTAGGTTTACATTTTTACAAGTCTACGGGAATCAAATTCACTTAACAATCCTTAACAACAACAACAAATGTCAGATTGAATTTCTTATTATACAAAATGTGTCATTAAGTGCCTCAAAATTGGTTTTTACTCACTGTAAAGGCTTCTGAGTCTTGTAAACCTTTGCCATAGTAGAAAACCTCATCTTACTCCAGTGGAGCAGCTGGTAGGCTAGAACTGCCAAACTCTGGTTTACAGGACAGTACTTATCCTATGGTGTCACTGTGCTCCCCTTTGTTATATTGTTATTGTTGTTAAGTGCTGTCAAGTTGGTTCTGACCCAAAACAACCATGCATAAAGTTTCCAAGTCATGACTGGTGAATTTGAAGCACAGACAGTGCAGTTGTTATACAATTGTTGTTAAATGCTGTCGAGTCAGTTCCAACTAATAGCAACACTTTATATGGTCTCCCCGGAGTGACTGGGGAGCTTAAACCACCAGCCTTGCAATTCAAACAGACTTTGCAGTCCAGCACATTAACCCACAGCAACCATTTATATCCTTAAACCTTGTAAGGATATAAATTCGGGTCATCATGAGGAAGAGATGCATGGGTGATATTTGGGAAGGTAATAAGCAAATTTAATATAGTGAACTCTAGTACTGGGTTATTATTTTATGTTATCCAATCTATTTTGACTCATAGTGACCCTATAAGACTGAGATGAAATGCCACATAGGTTTTCTGAGGCTGTGATTTTTACTGGAATTGAGTGTCAGGTTTTTCTCCTTCAGAGTGACTGAT
>NW_006409072.1:141764-142622 GCF_000296735.1 Chrysochloris asiatica
GATCAGTCCTTGAAGAAATACATCATGCTTGAAAAATTAGAGGGTTAGTAAAAAAGAGGAAAATAATCAACAGCACAGAATGACACAGTGATTGCACAATGGGTTCAAATATACAAATAATGGTAATGGTAAGGATGGTACAGAACTAGGATCAAAAGGAGCTCAAAATGACTTTATGACACTTAAAAATAATGCTTAAATTAAAAAAAGTGTTTTTTTGTGTTTTTTTTTATTTAAATTTATCTTTCTACACTAGGGAAAGCATAAACCAAACCAAACAAAACAAAGCCACTATCACTGAATCACTTCAAATTCATAGTGATTCTTTCTAGAAAAACAAAACATAAATCAGAGACTATAAACCTTTAGGGGAGCACAGTTTCATCTTTCTCCCACAGAGGAGCTGGTGGTTTTGAACTGCTGATTTTGTGATCAGTTTAATACACAGCACCACCAGGGCTTCTTATGTGCAGCTTGTGTTGTTGTTGAGTGCCATGGAGTCAGTACTGACTCATAACTACCCTCTGTAAAGGGTTTCCGAGGCTGTAAATCTTTACAGAAGAAGAAAGCCTCATCTTTCTCCTGTGGAGCTACCAATGGGCTCAAACTACCTACCTTATGGTTCATATTTCACTGCTTCTCATATGGAGCCACTGTGTATGTAAATCATAGGGAAGTACAATTAACCTTTTTTTTTCCCAAAAAATATTCCTCAAATGCAACTTTTCTTATAAAGAAAAAATAAACAATCTTAAACTATTATTTTGTGACCAATTATTAGATGTCATTATGTTCAGTTTTAGCAATATTTTAACTATAAGATTAAGGATCCTGGTTGCTATAAATAGTCAAGTGTTT
>NW_006409072.1:145412-154442 GCF_000296735.1 Chrysochloris asiatica
GAGGCTTTCTACTCCCGTAAAGATTTACACCCTCGGAAACCCTATACAGGGTCGCTATGGGTCGGAACCGACTCGAAGGCACATAACAACAACAACAACATTGATTGAAAGTTAAAGTAAGAATATATATTTTTGGTAATAAGCAAGTATGTAAATACATTTATAGCTGACTAAATATTGTGTTTAATATTCTTATTTCTATAGGAAACTGTTATTTTTTTCACACAAACTGTAGATGTTTCAAAGATTAACTTATAGTAAACATACTGAAAGTCTTCAGTGAGATTTTTTTGCTTTTATTGTTGTTAATATGAATCACCTTATTGAAAACTTATTGATAACATTGTAAGATCAATTTGGTGAAAGATGAGAAGTCAATATTTATAAATTACTCTATTGCATTTATTACAGTACCTTTCTGAAGATTGAGATATCAGTAATAATTGCTTATCTTTTCCCACACTAAAGTCAATGTCAGATTTCAGCTACTATATTAGAGAAATGCATCAAGTTTTTATATTTGAACACACACTAAAGAAAGATAATTTGTTATACTCATCAGTCAGTTTTAGGTTTCTGGCTAATAGTTTATACATATATCAGTATAGCAGAATTGAACTTCATGACCTTCAAGAGAAGCTATGTTTTGTATTCTGACTATCACTTACTTATTAAACAGCTATGGGGATATATTTTAACATCAGTGGCCTTATCTATAGAAAAAAAATTAATAACATTTGCATCATTAATTTCATATTTATAGAATATTTCAAATAAGGGAAAATCTCAAAATGATAGCTATGTTGAAGAAAAATGAATAAGAATTACCAGTCACTGATAATAATACTAAGCATGTGATTCTTTCATTTGATATCCATAGTACTAACCAATTTTAAATAAGTAAGCAAAATATAAATGAAAAAACACAGAACTCTGTTTTTACAATGCAATTTTGGTTGTTTAAGTGAAAACCACAATATGAAATGGTCGAACTAGTTTGAGTAGAGTTTGTAAACCTTATACCACCACCTAATTACCTAATTTGTCAATTGGCATGTGGACAGTTATATGTTGCATTGGGAAATTCTTCATGAGTGCCTAGATATTACTTAATTCCCTCATTCCTCAAAATGTATTAACAAAACAAAAACAAACAAAAAAACTTTGACTTCTATAAAAAGACTTGAAGGACACATTTCAATCTAAAGAACTAGAAAATGTATATTGTACATTGATATATTTATTAATTTACACATATAAGCATCTATTTTTTTATAATTTTCTCAAGCTTCTGAATACTTGTTGTTGTTGTTGTTGTTGTGAAGTGCCATCGAGTCGGTTCCAACCCCTAGCAACCCTTTATAGGGTTTCTGAGGAGCAGCTAGTAAGCTTGAACCACCTACCTTGCCGTTCAAACAGCTTTGCAGTCTGGCACATTAACCTGGAGGATTATGTTCAGACAATGGGAGCAATCATAGTGTAAGCTCTGGTGTAGGAACCATGAACAGATACTTACATATTCTTATTCTATGATATTAGAACATCTTTGACTACAATTTAAGCAAAAGAAATTGTATATAAGATTAACTCTCAAATCAAATAGGGGGAGCATGGTGGTTCTGTAAACCATAAAATCAGAAGTTGAAGCCCAACACTCTGTAGAAAAAAAAAAAAAAAGAGACTTTCTTCTCCTGTGAAGATTTGCAGCACTGGAAACCTATACTGGGTTGTTATGAGACAGAATGTACTAGATGGCACTTAGCAATCGTCACTTAGTCATTCTGTACAACCAGATTATAAATCTGAGTACTTGGTCATGAAAAATATTTTATTAAATCATTAGTTGGGTATCAATAATACACACAAATAATTATAGGTATACTTTATGTAACACATAGTCCATCTGAATTAATATTTTAGTATAAATGAAGCTGTATGTACTATGCAGAATCATTCCTGCATTAACCTGTGTTTTGGGCATCAATAGATTTCAATGCTATTATATACTCATTCTGAATTTCCAAAACGACCAATTCTACTGACATGACTGGGATTGCATTTTTTAATGCAATGAATAAAAAATAAGTCTAGGTTGTATGAATACTTTTATTATGAAATTATTGGTTTTAATTTTATTTACAATGTCTATCAATAAGCCAGTGAGAAATATAGATTTGCAATTTATAATTTAAGGAGTGATAGTGAGGAGAGAAAAATAAAGTATAACAATAGATACTCACAAATTGTCATTTCTAATGTTGGATAGACATTACAGAATTTCTAGTAAGGGTATAAATATATTTTAAGTGCAGACAATGATGAGTGAACACATTTCTGACTGAAAAGATTGAAGTCCTGATAGGAATAATTTTGTTTTATAACAAGAATCTCAATACTCACTTATATAAAATTGTGAAGATGTTTATGATGCTTGAGTAAATCCCTGTGGGTAGACACCTTGGCATATGTGCCCAGGGGTAATTTCAAGTGTATAATTGGCCTTAGATGGAGTATGAATAGGTTGCTATACATGAATCCAACTTTTATACACCAAGAAATATTAATAGTTTTTCATCTATTAAAGAATGATGAATATTGAACTAGTTTAAACAGAAGAGAATCACAGTTTCTCTAATATTTTGTCTATTTTTAAGGTGAAGTCTTGTGGATTATAGAGATTGTGGAGCAGAGAAAGAAAGGCCAAGTGTCTCACTTCATCCAATTTGAAAACACAGCTATTCCTGTCATCCTCTGTAATTTCACTAGTCAGATCAATCTCATAGGATTTGAGCAATGGGCAAAATAGCTCTTGTGAAAATACTTAATAATCAATATGAAGTTATGGGCTGCTATTTATCAAGCTAGATACAAAGATCTTCACTGAGTAGTTTGTGAGCTTTGCTTTTGTGATCATAAAAACATCACTTCATCACATGTACCTCAGATTCTTCATATTTTAACACATTAAGGAAGATGCCCAATCTCATAATCTTTGAGAGTGTACCTTAATAGAACATATAAAGCATTTAGACTAGTACATGGAACATTATCTATATAAGAAAGTGCTTTAAGTATCTGTTGTTCAATCCACCAGAATCAGTTGGGAAAGTAGAAGTCTTTCCTTGGTAATTAGAGTTGTTATTTGCCTTTTTTGTTGGTGGTATTAAATTGATTATCTGTTTCCTTCCACTATGCTTGAACAGCACACCATTATTTCAAAAGAGCTTCTGACATATGTTGATCTGAGGCAAAACATATGGTCTACTTTGGAACAATTTCAATGTACAGTTTGAAAATAAATTGCATCAATGTCATTGGGAGCAGTATTCTATATGTACTAATTAAGACACATAAGTCTATTTTTATTGCTGAAATACTTAAATAATTTCTTGACCTTTGTCTTGTGTTTTCTGTAGCAACTGTGTAACATTTGTATCTCCAGCTATGCTTTTGGTTGGGACTACTGATGTTGCACTATAGGATAAGCACTGGGTTGTGAACTACAAGGTAGGAAGTTCAAATTTACCAGATGCTTCTTGTAAACCCTATACAGTATCACTATGAGTTGGAACTGACTCAACAATACCTAGCAACGCAATATACATTTGTTACTTTAAGACCACGTTTTGTGTCTTTTTATTTACTGTGTTGCATATTTTGACATTAAGCAAATGAGGTCCAATGAAAAGGATGAAAACGCTCAATGAGATGGATTCATATGATAGCTGTAACCATGGACTGAAAATACACAAAATCATTAGGATGCCTCAGGACAAGGCAATGTTCCATTCTGTTTATAAGTCCTCCAGGATTCAGTTTGTTCAATACCAAGTAACACTAGCATATTTTGAAATTGTTTTAGTAAATGCATACAAACATAGAATTCATTTTTCCCATTTAACTTAGTACAGTATCATGATACAAAATCACTCTTGATATTGATCTCTACTTCTCTTCTTAAAGTCCACAATGATTTGTTATAATAAAAATATACAGTCACAAAAGCTTATTTTCTTACTTGTTTATGTTTGTATTGTAAGCCTTAATTCATCTTGGTTTAAATATTTTAGTTAACCAAAAAATAAATATTTAAACCTAATATTTATTTATTTTCTGGGTATAATTTTTATTTTCTTTTGAATACTATTTCTTATCAACACCTTATAATAATGTCTTGTATATTTTTAATCCACTCTGACAGTCTCCAGTCTCTCACATTTAATTATATATAATTATACATAATCCAACTGCTAATACTTGATTTTCTGATTGGATGCAACAACGGACTTAAACATATCAACAGTTATGAGCATGATGCAGGACTGGGCAATGTCTCATTCTGTTATATAAAGGGCTATTATGAGTAGGAACTTACTCAATGACACATAACAAGTGCAACAATAACAATCCTATCTAATATTTATAGCATCTGATCTTTGTTCTTTTTTTCTATCAGATAATAAAATATAATTTAACTTATGTTTCCTTTCTGTTGTTGTTGTTAAGTGCTGTTGAGTCAATTTCATGTGTACCCTGGGCTCCTCAGGAAGGGTTTTGATATGCTCTTCAGGGACAGGGCCTAAGCCCCTGTCAGTCTGATGACTCAGTAACAGTCATCACCCTTTTCCCCAGGCATATGTATGACAGGTGACCAGTGAACTGGATGCAGGTGAGATGGCATCTCACCCACCCCCTCTTCTCTACTATTCCTAGTGGATCTATTTGGCCACTCTCTTTGTACATCTTTCACTTTCCCACAGTTATAACAGTTTTCTCCAAAACTGGGGTCTGGCACCACCAGCCAGGACAACAGTTGTATTACTTGGGGATTAAGCAACTCCTATGAATTTGGCCTTTGGGCAATCTTTCACTTCCTTGTGTAGGTCATGGTTATAGTAAAATGAAGAGGCAGCTAGCAACAGCTCATTGAGATCTCTATGGGGATCAAAAGCATTCTGTTGTAGTTCACTTCTTATATCTGCAGCAGATTGATTTTTAAAATAAGTGTTTTAGAGACCATTCCCTCTGGATATTCAGGAGCTAGACTGCTATATATTTATTTATCTGTAAAACCTGGGGGAGGGGGGGAGTTCTCATCTTTCTTCTGAATGATTTCTGCTAGCATTGAGTAATTGATAGGTTTAACCTGAATTTTCTTCATGCCTTCCATGAGACGAGTTAGTATGTGGTCTTGTGCAACTCTATCTTCATTGCCTGCTTGACCAATATCATTATTCCCCCCGGGGTCTTGATCTGGGATGTTTATTGTCTCACCGGCCAGTATTGCTCTTTCTGCTGGGGATTAAATGTTGTGGGTCTGAATGTGCTGCTTAGGTGAAGAGACCACTTCTAGGTATCACCTCCAGAGTCAATTCTCCCTCTCTTATGTGGTTCAGTATTTAGTCTCCTTTTAGGGAGAAAGGTGCACATGCTGGGAGTGATCAATTCTGATCAGCATCTGGACCTGCCTATACTTTCTGTCTTTAGCCTGAGATTAGGCCCATTTATCTAATAACTTTATATGAAAGGTAGTCCTATATGGCCCCTACAGCACTTAAGCTGAAACTCTGCTACACCTCTACAATGTTGTTGTTGTTGTCAAGTGCCATCAAGTCAGAACCGACTCATAGCGACCCCATGCACAGCAGAACGAAACAATGTCCAATCCTGGGCCAACCTCACTACCACTAAAACACTTGATGCCATCAATGATGCCACCTGGCTGATCCATCTTGTTGGGGGTCTTCCTCGTTTTCTTTGACCCTCCATCTTACCCAGCATGACATCCTTCTCCAGTGACTGTTCCCTCCTGACAACATGTCCAAAGTATGAGAGATGAAGCTTAGCCATCCTGGCTTCCAGGGAGCACTCTGGATCTATTGGTTCCTTTGGCAGTCTATGGCACTTTTAGTATTCTCCTCAAACACCACAACTCAAAGGCATCAATTCTTCTACCATCTTCCTTATTCACTGTCCAGCCTTCACATCCATATGAGGTTATTGAAAATACTGTGGCTTGGGTCAGGCACACCTTAGTCCTCAAGCTGACATCTCTGCTCTTCAATACTTTAAAAAGTTCCTGTGCAGCAGATTTGCCCAATGCAATACGTCATCTGATCTCTTGACTGCTGCTTCTTTGAGTGTTGATAGTTGATCCAAGAAGAATGAAGTTCTTGACAACTTCAATCTTTTCTCTGTTGATAAGTATGTTGTTTATTGGTCCAGTGATGAGGATTTTTGTGTTCCTGACATTGAGATGCAACCCATACTGAAGGCTGTGTTCTTTGATCTTCATCAGTAAATGTTTCAAGTCCTCTTCATTTTCAGCAAACAAGGTTGCATCATCTGCATATTGCAGGTTGTTAATGAGTGTTCCTCCAATCCTGATGCCACATTTTTCTTCACAGAACCCAGCTTCTCTTATTATGTGCTCAGCATACAGGTTGAATAAGTATGGTGAAAGAACACAACCTTGTTGCACACCTTTCCCAATTTTAAAACATTCAGTGTTCCCATGCTCTGTTAGAACAACTGCTTTTTGGTCCAGGTACAGATTCCTCAGAAGTACAATTAAGTATTCTGGAATACTCATACATCTCAATGTTGTCCATAGCTTGTCATGATCCACACAATCAAAAGTCTTTGCATAGTCAATAAAGCATAGGTATACATCTTTCTGATATTCTCTGCTTTCAGCCAAGATCCACCGGACATAAGCAATGATATCTCTCATTCCACGGCCTCTTCTGAATCCAGCTTGAACCTCTGGAAGTTATCTGTCAATGTATGATTGTAGGCGTTTCTGTATTACCTTTATCAAAACTTTACTTGCTAGAGGAAGGAAATTACCACTTATTTATTCAGACCAGAGGAGAGCATAGTCTGCCTCCAGAATCATGCAATATTGCCATTTTCTCCAGACCAGCTGAGAACACGTTCTCTCATTGGACTCCTGCAAATATACTGCAGTCATTATTTCATCACTTTCAATAGACAACAACAGGGAAAGCAACAACATGAGGACAAGATGATATATAACAAAAGATATATTTATAGATGAGGGCAAGAGGCATATATAACAAAAGAATAGTTACTCACTAATGAAGCAACTACCTGAAGTCCTTTCTTGACCAACCCTCAACATGATAACTTGATTTCTGCAGGTCTAGCAATACCCACTTAAGAAAGGCAAAACAGTACACTCAAATGAAGAACAGAAAGTAGCAAGCAAGGTTTATTAAGCTATGAAAGCACACTTCTCAGAAAAGTACACTTCTATCTAGTTAGTGAGCGAGAGTGCTGGCCTTCTGTTCTTTTTTCTCCTTTATAGGGTTTTTTGCTCATTTCTATCAGGTTCAATTGTGATCAGTGGCATGGTGGAAGCAAAGCATATTCTTCATTTGCACCTTTTTTGGTGGTCTAGAGCAGCTCTAATTCTCACACAGTCTACTCAGTTCAGTTTCCTCGAAATGTTGATTCAATTGCCAGGTGTTGGAGTGTAGTTAGGCTGGACATTAAGTTCCTACTCTGTCCCTAATAGTCTTTAGCCACTACAAAGATTCAAGTTAAAACTTCAGTGAGATACCATTTCAGATCTAATAGGATGACAATCGTGTTTCTCTGCATTCATAAGGTTTTCTTTCAAGAACGTGAGGCAGCACTGGAGGCACTCATTCATCTATGCCAAGAAATTTGGAAGACAGCTATCTGGTCAAGTGATTGGAAAAGATCCTTGTTTGTGTGAATTCCAAAGAGAGGTGACCCAACAGAATGCAGAAATCATCAGACAATATCATTGATATCACATGAGAGCAAAGATTTACTCAAGGTAATGCAGAAATGGCTGCAAGTATACATTGACAGAGACTTTCCAGAGGTTCAAGCAAAATTCAGAAGAAGATGTGCAAAGAGGGTTATCATTGCTGATATCAGATGGATCTTGGCTGAAAGTAGAGAATACCAGAAAGATGATTATCTGGACTTTATTCAGTACACAAAGGCTTTTAGACTGTGTGGATTATGGCATGCTATGGATAGCATTGTGAAATATGAGTCTTTCTGACCACTTAATTGTGCTCGTGAGGAATGTGTACATAGACAGAGAAGCAATTGCTCAAACTGAACATAGGAACACTGTATGGTTTAAAATTAAGAAAGGTGTGTGACAGGGTTGTATTCTTTCACTATTCTTATTCAACCTCTATGCTGAGCAAATAATCTGAGAACCTGGTTTATATGAAGAAAAACATGACATCAGGATTGGAGGAAGACTCTTTAACAACCTGTGATATGCAGGTGATACAATTTTGCTTGCTGAAAGTGAAGAGGACTTAAAATATTTATTAATGAAGAACAAAGAGCACAGCCTTAAGTATGTATTGCATCTCAATATAATCAACACTCATGAAAGTAGCAGTCAAAGATCAAACAACATATTATATTAGGCAAATCAGCTGCACAAGATCTTTTTAAAGTGTTGAAGAGCAAAGATGTCTGCTTGAGGACTAAGGTGTGCCTGACGAAAGCCATAATATTTTCAATAACCTTACATGTGAAAGCTGTACAGTGAATAAGGAAGACCATAGAAAAAATGATGCTTTTGAGTTATGGTGTTGGAGGAGAATATTGAAAAGTCCATGGGCTGCCAAAAGCTCAAACAGATTTGTGTTGGAAGTGGCATAGCCAGAGTGCTCCTTGGAGGCCAGGATGGCCAAACTTCGTCTCTCATACTTTGGTTATATTTTCAGGAGGGACCAGTCACTTGAGTAGATATCATATTCGGTAAGGTGGAGGGTCAAGGAAAAGATGAAGGTTGTTGGCTTGATGGACTGGCAAAGGGGCAACAATAGCTGGCTTAAGCATGACAATTGTGGGTTGGCCCAGGACTGAGTAGTGTTTTGCTCTGTTGTGCATAGCATTGCTATGAGTCAGTATTGATTCAATGGCAACTATCAAGAACGATAAGGATGGATTTTTGACAACACCAGAAAAAGATGGCGGATTGGGTGGAAGTGTAGTGACGAGCTCTGC
>NW_006409072.1:159812-160491 GCF_000296735.1 Chrysochloris asiatica
GACAATGATTGAAAAATAGAAAACGAAAATATTGGAAAGGTTGGGGAGAGATCAGAAAGCTTTCCTACTGATGACAGAATGTAAAATTAAAATCTGATCTGAAAAACTGTATTGTGATTTCACCATAAACAAATATAGAATTGACTTATAACTTGGTATTTTCATTCAGAACAAATTTGGAGGCATTTGCCTAAAGCATACATCAATTGTAGGTAGTGTGGTGGATCCCAAAGATAAACACTGGACTGAGAATTACAAGGACTATTATTTGAGCCTGTCAGCAGCTCCGTGGGAGAAAGATGAAGCCGTGTGCCCCTGTGAAGATTAAAACCTCAGAAATCCTACAGATGGGGTCTGGTGTGGTGCTGCAGGATAAGTACTGAACTTCTAACTGAAGGGTTGGTGGCTCAAACTCAACAGTCACTCCTAGTCAATGCTATACTTGGTGGCTATGAGTTGGGAATTAATGGATGACAAAAATAACAGACTCTATACAGCATCACTGTGAGTCAAAACGGGCACCAAGGTACTTTACAATAACAATAGATGAGTAGGGAGAGCTATGATTCCATGGGATAAGCATTGGACCCTGAACCAAAAGGTTAAGGGTACAAATCCACCGGTCACTTTGCTAGAGAAAAATGAGACATTCTGCTCCCATAAAACATTTAAATACTCT
>NW_006409072.1:160876-164749 GCF_000296735.1 Chrysochloris asiatica
CAACCCAATTCGTAACCACTATGCTACCAGAGCTCCTTATTATTGTGTATGATTTAGTAAGTATGTATTCTATTTGGCAAAATATGTTGTCATCTACAAGACAGCACTATTTTTAGTTCAAAGATCTATAGAGATTTCAGCCCTTATTTTTTTTATATAAGTGTATATGAAATTCTATTTAATGTATATTTTAAAATTTTAATCTTCCTAATATAAAGAGAGACTGTATCAGAAGAAAGTTGTTGTTGTCATTAAATGCCATCTAGTTAGTTTTGATATATAGTGACCCTATATACAACAGAACAAAACACCTTCTGGTGCTTCACCATCCTCACATTTACTGCTACACTTAAGCACATTGTTGATGCCACTTTGACAATCCATATCATTGGGGTCTCCCTCTTCTCTTTCCCTGCACTTTAATAAGTATGGTGTCCTTCTCCTGGGTGGCCCTTTCTGATATTTTGCCCAAAGTATGAAAGACAAAGTCTGGCCATCTTGACTCCATGAGAATTATTCTAGTTGTACTTCATCCAACATAAATTTGTTTGTTCTTCTGGAAGCCCAGTGTTACCTTTACTATTCTTTTCTAAAAACTTAACTCAAATGCATCAATTTTTCCATGGACTTCCTTACTTTTTGTCCAACTTTCACATGCATATGAGGCTACTGAAAACACCATAGCTTGGGTCAGGCACACTTCAGTCCTCAAACCTACTTCTTTGCTCTTTAACAATTTAAAGCAGTCTTGTTCAGCAGATTTGTGCAAAACAATAGGTCGTTTGATTTCTTGACTTTTGCTTCTACAAATGTTGATGGTACATCCAAGTAGAACTAAATCTTTGACAAGTTCAATATTTTCTCCATTTATAATGAGGTTATTTACTGGTCCGTTTGTGAGGCTGTAATTTTTGATCTTCAAAAGTAAGTATTTTAAGTTCTTTTCTCTTTCAGCAGGCAAGATTGTATTATCTACATATTGCAGGTTGTTAATGAGTCTTCCTCCAATCCTGAAGGCATGTTCTTGTTCTTATAATTCAGTTTCTCATATTTGTTCAAATTACTGTTTAAATAAGTGAAATAATATAATCTTGGTGCACATCTTCCCTTATTTAAAATCCTTCAGTGTCCTCTTGTTTTTATTTAGAACAGCAGTCTCTTGGTCTATGTACAGGTCTATCAGCAAAATTAAATGCTCAGGAATACTAATTTCCCACAGTGTTGTCCATAGTAATATACAATAGAAAAAAATACATACCTTATTTTGTCAAAAGAGCATGGAGACAATCATACCTGCTAACAAATAGCTTGTTTTACAGGATATCATTTTGTTTGATACAGAATCAGTGCTCATGGAAGTATCAGTCAAGAAATCAAATGACATATTGCATTGATTAAATCTGCTACAAAATACCTCTTTAAAATGTTAAAGAGAGATGTCACTTTGAGGATGAAGGTGAGCCTGATTCAAGCCATGGTGTTGCTAATCACTTGATAAGCATTCAAAACTGGACAATAATTAAGAAAGACCATAGAAGAATGGATTGTTTTGAATTATGGTATTGGCAAAGATTATTTAATAACCCTAGACTGACAGGGGAATGAACAAATCTGCTTTGAAAGAAGTATGGCTGGATTTCTCCTAAGAAGCAATGATGGATAGACTTTGGACATGTTGTCAGGATATGTTGTTAGGAAGGACCAGTTCCTGGAGAAGTGCCGGCAACGGCATACGCACGCACTGAGAAGCTGAGGTCCTGTATTAACAAGGACGAAAATCCAACTTCAAGGCCCTCCTCAGAATTGTGAGAATTGCGAGTCATGGACCCTGAGGGCTGAGGAAGTGATCTCCTGATGTCTCGGGAGCATAGGTTTTTGCAAGCTCACTGGTTGGCTGCTTCTGTACAATTCTCTTTGGCTCTTATACTGTTCATTTCTATACTTGTCCCTTATGCTTCTAATTCCAGTGATTGTAGCTTCTGAGAAAATGGTGTCTAATAATGGCAATATATGCATTGCCTCTCTTAATAGTTCCACTGTAAATGTCACTACCTTGAAGGTATTGGCAGTATGTGGGGTCCTGGGAACAGATCGTCTTAAGGAGCAGGCGGTGGCCACCTGGGAAGAATGTCAGAACTGCTCCTTATTTAACTATTCAGTCATATTTGAACTTTAACTAAACACATGAGCCCTTGATGTCCATGTACAAGAATAAATTGAACCTCCCCCTAGTAGCTAAACTATTAACAGCTTCCTCAATTGACATAGGAGGACCAGGAACAGGGAATTAATAGATAAGCTATAATTGCTTGCTTGAACTTTTCTCAGAGAAATAAGAATTTTAGATTATTATGAAAATCATGATGTACTCAGAACATATTGTAAGATTAAATCTGTGAATCATCGTGTCCTATATCACATGAATAACCTAGTGTCTTAAACCACATTTCTTCATTATTGTCTTCCATGTCAATTTCCTTTTTTTTGACAATAAAAGACTGGGGCTAAGCTAGTTCTGTATGCTAGCTTGCCTGACAGCTTGCATTAAACTTGTGTGTCTGTCTTCTTTGTGTTTAAACTATATCTTTCTCCTATCAGATCTCCCACTCTTGTGAAACTCATACTTCATTGAGGCACCCCTTTGTTGAGGCAGGACCCCGACATAGGACCCCGACAGAGAAGGGCATAATGCTTAGTAGTGGAGAGTCAGAAAAAATGAGGAAGACCTTATATGAGATGAATTGTCATGATGGCAACAATTGGTTCACATATAACAACAATTCTGATGACTGTGAAGGACCCTGCAGTGTTTCCTTCAGCTATGTATAGGGTCACTATAAGGTGGAATAAACTCAAGAGTACCTAACTACAAAAACAACATATGCATGTGCAAGTTAGAAAAGCAATAAGGATGATCAGAGAAGAACTGATGCTTTGACTTATGATCTGGCAAAGATTATTGAAAGTAAAATGGATTTGCAGAAGAACAAACAAATCTGTCTTACAAGTACAACCTGAATATTTCTTAGCTGTGAGGATGGTGAGTCTTCATATTACGTATCTGGACATGTTTTCAGAATGAACCAGTGTATGAATTAAGGACATCATGCTTGTTAAAGTGGAAAATGGTTGGTAAATTAGCAAAAAAGAGAAATACCCTCAATGAGATGAATTGTTACAGTGGCTATAACAATGTGATCAAATTCAAGAGTTGTGAGGGTGACACAGGACCTGGCAGTGTTTTGTTCTGTTGTATATAGGATTGCTGAGTTGACATGGAACCTATGCCAACTAACAGCTGCAACAACAGCAACACACAGTAATAATAATAATAATAATTTGTTTCAACCAGTCAGCTGTTACATGGGAAAAAGATGTGGCAATAAGTTTCTGCAGCCTTGGAAACCATGTGGGTCAGTTCTACTTAGAGCTGTAATCTAGTCAATGGCTCACAACAATAACAAATAGTAATTATGTGCCTAAGATTTCTATATAAAAAAAAAATGATTTACATTTTCTACACAGTTTTTATTTTATTTCAATGGTTTTTTCAAATTATGAAATATAGTATAACATAAGGTATCATTGTTCTCTCTTACAAACCACACTAACAGGTGCTTCTTTTTTACTTAGGAAATATTGTTACTATTGTTTTATCTCTAGATCACATACACTATATTACATAATTTATGGAATATTTTAAATGTATGATTGAGTCTTGTTATCATTGAAAACCATTTCAAAATTAATTCTTTAATAATTTGTTTCAGATAGCAGTGAATGTACATTTTTGTATTACAGAAATTCATACCTGCATGCAGATGAACTGTTTTATTCTGACATATAATAGAGTTACTGTTAATGACAAATCAA
>NW_006409072.1:164849-168835 GCF_000296735.1 Chrysochloris asiatica
GGCTGAGGAAGTGATCTCCTGATGTCTCGGGAGCATAGGTTTTTGCAAGCTCACTGGTTGGCTGCTTCTGTACAATTCTCTTTGGCTCTTATACTGTTCATTTCTATACTTGTCCCTTATGCTTCTAATTCCAGTGATTGTAGCTTCTGAGAAAATGGTGTCTAATAATGGCAATATATGCATTGCCTCTCTTAATAGTTCCACTGTAAATGTCACTACCTTGAAGGTATTGGCAGTATGTGGGGTCCTGGGAACAGATCGTCTTAAGGAGCAGGCGGTGGCCACCTGGGAAGAATGTCAGAACTGCTCCTTATTTAACTATTCAGTCATATTTGAACTTTAACTAAACACATGAGCCCTTGATGTCCATGTACAAGAATAAATTGAACCTCCCCCTAGTAGCTAAACTATTAACAGCTTCCTCAATTGACATAGGAGGACCAGGAACAGGGAATTAATAGATAAGCTATAATTGCTTGCTTGAACTTTTCTCAGAGAAATAAGAATTTTAGATTATTATGAAAATCATGATGTACTCAGAACATATTGTAAGATTAAATCTGTGAATCATCGTGTCCTATATCACATGAATAACCTAGTGTCTTAAACCACATTTCTTCATTATTGTCTTCCATGTCAATTTCCTTTTTTTTGACAATAAAAGACTGGGGCTAAGCTAGTTCTGTATGCTAGCTTGCCTGACAGCTTGCATTAAACTTGTGTGTCTGTCTTCTTTGTGTTTAAACTATATCTTTCTCCTATCAGATCTCCCACTCTTGTGAAACTCATACTTCATTGAGGCACCCCTTTGTTGAGGCAGGACCCCGACATAGGACCCCGACAGAGAAGGGCATAATGCTTAGTAGTGGAGAGTCAGAAAAAATGAGGAAGACCTTATATGAGATGAATTGTCATGATGGCAACAATTGGTTCACATATAACAACAATTCTGATGACTGTGAAGGACCCTGCAGTGTTTCCTTCAGCTATGTATAGGGTCACTATAAGGTGGAATAAACTCAAGAGTACCTAACTACAAAAACAACATATGCATGTGCAAGTTAGAAAAGCAATAAGGATGATCAGAGAAGAACTGATGCTTTGACTTATGATCTGGCAAAGATTATTGAAAGTAAAATGGATTTGCAGAAGAACAAACAAATCTGTCTTACAAGTACAACCTGAATATTTCTTAGCTGTGAGGATGGTGAGTCTTCATATTACGTATCTGGACATGTTTTCAGAATGAACCAGTGTATGAATTAAGGACATCATGCTTGTTAAAGTGGAAAATGGTTGGTAAATTAGCAAAAAAGAGAAATACCCTCAATGAGATGAATTGTTACAGTGGCTATAACAATGTGATCAAATTCAAGAGTTGTGAGGGTGACACAGGACCTGGCAGTGTTTTGTTCTGTTGTATATAGGATTGCTGAGTTGACATGGAACCTATGCCAACTAACAGCTGCAACAACAGCAACACACAGTAATAATAATAATAATAATTTGTTTCAACCAGTCAGCTGTTACATGGGAAAAAGATGTGGCAATAAGTTTCTGCAGCCTTGGAAACCATGTGGGTCAGTTCTACTTAGAGCTGTAATCTAGTCAATGGCTCACAACAATAACAAATAGTAATTATGTGCCTAAGATTTCTATATAAAAAAAAAATGATTTACATTTTCTACACAGTTTTTATTTTATTTCAATGGTTTTTTCAAATTATGAAATATAGTATAACATAAGGTATCATTGTTCTCTCTTACAAACCACACTAACAGGTGCTTCTTTTTTACTTAGGAAATATTGTTACTATTGTTTTATCTCTAGATCACATACACTATATTACATAATTTATGGAATATTTTAAATGTATGATTGAGTCTTGTTATCATTGAAAACCATTTCAAAATTAATTCTTTAATAATTTGTTTCAGATAGCAGTGAATGTACATTTTTGTATTACAGAAATTCATACCTGCATGCAGATGAACTGTTTTATTCTGACATATAATAGAGTTACTGTTAATGACAAATCAAGTCAGTTCACCAATTTTGGAAATAGACAAGAAAGCTACATTAGGTGTATTCTTAATGTGTCTCATCAAAGTAACAATGTCTTGTAATGATTATCTTATCATTTTCCAGAACAGAGCATGCTACTCATAATTTTCCATATGGCCTCCTTTATCTGCTTGTTCCGAAGACTATAGATAATAGGATTTAAGAAGGGAGGGACTATAGAGTAGAACACGGACATGATCATGTCCTGAATTGTAGGTAAATTGGAGGTTGGCTTCATGTACACAGCAGCAGCTGAGCTGACAAAGACTGTCACCATGAGAATGTGTGGAACACATGTGGCAAAAGCCTTTCTTCGCTCTCCTCTGATTGGAAACTTGAGTACAGTAGAAAGTATGCGGACATAAGACATGATGATTAAGGAAAAGCAGCCACCTGCAAACACAACTGAAGACACAAAAAGTAAAAGCTCACTCATGAAAACGTCAGAGCAAGAAAGCTTTAGCAGAACAGGAATGTCACAGAAGAACTGATGGACAATGTTTGATTGACAGAAGGGAAGAGAGAATGTGATGCCTGTGTGGAATCCTGAATAGACCACACCACTGAATAAGGAGGCCAGAGACATCTGTACACAGACTTGATGGTTCATGATCACAGGGTAGTGGAGAGGCTGGCAAATAGCCACATATCGGTCACGGGCCATAATAGTGAGGAAAAGCAGCTCTACAAAAGCAAACAAAAAAACAAGGAAGATCTGAGCTGCACATCCAACCATGGAGATTGCCGTACTGTCTAGCAGAAAGATAATACATGCCTGGGGTACAGTGACAGAAATGTAGCACATATCCAGGAAAGACAGATTCCTAAGGAAGAAATACATGGGGGTGTGAAGACTCTGGTCAAGGGTGGTGACTGTGACAATAAGAAGGTTCCCAAGCAGTGTTGCCAAATAGGTCAGTAGAAATATCAAAGCGTGCAAGACTCTGAGTTCCCATACATCAGAAAATCTTGTAAGCAGAAACTCAGTCACTGTGGTAGAATTAAGCATCCTTAAGAACTTCATTAGGACAGCAGAAATAGAGGCAAAAATCCTAAAAATATAGAGAATCAATATGTGAATAAAATTTTCCTAAGAAAGTTTCTGATTTTACAATTATCCAAATTTATTCCATCTACTTGGTACTAATTATTAGGAAATAATATTAAATTGCCTTGTCCTTTTATTAACCACAAGGTACACGGTTCAAACCTGCCAGTCTTTCTATGTGAGAAAGATGAGACTTTCTGCTCCTGAGAAGGGTTAAAGCCTCAGAATCCCTATACAGCATCGCTATGAGTCAGAACCAACTCAGCGACACTTAACAGCAACCACTTTTTATTCACAATACCAGTGTAACTTGTTTTCAAGGTAGTAGTATATTATATAATCTTATGCTCATGCTTGCATAAATTTCTATCACTTGCTACTACCTAGTGTACCTGGTATTAATTGAATTAATGTAGATCACTTCCATGCATCTTGACCTAGAATAATTATTCCATAAATGTTAAAACTTATCATCAGCTAATTTCAAATCAGAATATGAAGACAGATTTAAAGCTATTCTTTTCTATACATCTCAAAAGTTTGCATACAGTCTAATATCAGCACACCATTAGAAAAGTTAATTTCATCTTTCTGTCCAATTTGGTGCTGATTTAATCTGTAAAATTACCTTCAATAATTCTTTGGTCTGGTAATGACCTTTCAATGGCTACTTATATCATCTCCTAACAACTATTAACATTAAAAATATATATATTTTAGGGTTTGATTTTTTAATTTATCTCACTCTGTTTTTCAAAAATATTTATTAGATTATTGTCATTGCACAGTGTTTATTTCACAATCTAGACATGATATGAAGAGATCATATTAACATCTTGTCTTATTTATTGAGATTGGCCTATCTAGTTTATGG
>NW_006409072.1:169765-171497 GCF_000296735.1 Chrysochloris asiatica
TTTTCCATAACATATCCATCTTTTTCCAATAGCATCTCCACTTGAAAATCAGTTGAGAATTTCCTCAGTTTTCAGTTTTTCAGACCTCTTCAACATTGAATTATGTACCAAAAATTCTCCACTGGTGATACATCTCTGCTTTATTGCTAAGTTCCTATACACTCCTAAAGCTGCACATTAAATTAAAGATACTTGTGGGAATAAGTTATACTTCCTCAAGTAGCAGTGCAAAATTACATTACTATATTACAACATCTTTAGTTTTGAATTCTCCTCTTTAAACTTCTACTATCCTGCTTTCCTTTTCTTTTTATTTATTTTATTCTTCTACTGCTACATCTATTCTTCCACTTCTGTCACTCTATTCTCTCCCACACGTTGGAAACCTCACTCATGTTTCCCTCTTATCTCATACTGTGATTACAATAAGTAGTTGTCATACATCTACCAAATGTTGAGTTATATATCAGATATTTAAAAAAATATCTTAATTTATCAGATGTAACGTGTCATTCTGGTTTCTGACAATGCAGTAGTTGAAATGGTCTTTTAATAAAAGACTACACATCAGTCAAAATTGATTGCGTATCTTAGATCTCCAACAGAAACAGAAAAATCATTGTAGTTTCTGCAGATGCTAACTGTGAATAACTTACAAGATTTAGTTCTGTTGTTATTACTATGGTCCTTTCAGTTCATTCTGACTCATAGTGACACTGTAGAAGGTTTCCAGAGTAACTGACTGGTGAGTTTGAACAACCAACCTTGCAATTCAAACCAATCTTATGCTCAAGTGTTTATCCAACAACAATACACTAGAATTCCAATACTACCTATGAAAATAAAATGTTTTTTTCAAGAAATATATAAGAATTGCTTTATTATGAATGAATTTTTTTTTTTTTTTTAAATAATTCAAACTGAAGTTCTATGCAAATTTTACAAAACTCCTTAAAATTTCTTTTGGAGGCAGTTACTGAAGGGAAATGTAATTATGCCTTATATTTTGTTTCCATCTTTACTATTTGAATTAGACTGTAAAACCTTACTTATCCTGAATATATATTTCATATAGCTTAAAGAATAACTACATTTTCAACGACAGTATATTTTCTCCTGGAATTGCATCAACTGTTTTCTTAACTGACTTGAAGCAGTGAGTGGAACTTGCATTTCCAGACTTTCTTATCTTTTCACCTTCAACTTTATACCTATAATGGGACATTTGTCATGAGATGACATTTCATATTCTTGTTTTCTCAGTCTCTTCTTCTTGTGGCCTGTATTAGTATTTATAACATATAGAACCTTAGCCAGCTGCCAGAAGGGAAGGAAGGTTTACCTGTCTAATAGGCCTATGACTTTGAGAATAAAATCTTTCTCCTTTTGAAAAACTTTATTTCAAGACTTTAAAAAAAATAAAAAAAACTTCAATAGGCAACTTTATTCTTGTTGGTTTACACTAACGTGTATACTGATAGATTATTAATATAATTGTACAATTGACTGGTTAAAAAATAGATTTCAGTATTTCCATGTAGAGCTATCTAGCTATCATGTTTTCATTTGAAGCTTGTATTTGAAACATATTTATTAACATTTTTTCTCACTAATACTGGAACCATAAGATGAGACCTGGACCACAAGGTCGGTTTGATATACAAGGTCAGCTGTTCATTCCCACCAGTGTTCCTCAGAAACCCTATACAGGGTCGCTATGATTTGAAACCAG
>NW_006409072.1:172347-175088 GCF_000296735.1 Chrysochloris asiatica
AATTATTGAATCTCTAATAATATTACAAGAATTCAACCTTTCGCAATTTTTTTATGACTACAGATAATGATCTAGATGATGAGTGATGACTTAAAAATTAATGATTGCATTCTGTTTCATAGTATGCTAGGAGAAAACCCTATATTTACAGCTGAACTATTAGGATTATGTATATATTTTACTTTAGGGCAGGATTTCATTTGTTTATCATAGAGCACCTACATAGTGTAGCACTATATTTACCAAAGTGAAAGAAAATATAAATAAGTACAGTGAAATTATTAATTGGATAGCAATAATTTATATAAATCATGATTTCCACTTTAAGTAACCATACTACACTAGAATTGAAATGTTCAAGTATGAATTTAAATCAACATTTTCATATAAAGCTGTGGACAATGTGCAAAGCCACTCCTACCACTGACTGCATTGCCATCATCAGCTAAATCCGTTGCTGCAGCCTGCTAACCCTGTAATTCTATTAACAGCAAGCAACCAATGCTATAAAGATTTCTAAGGTTGATGTTTTAAGATATTGAAAAAGATGAAGAAGTTGATCTCTTGGTGTGTTTCTACTTTTACTTATATTTTCTATTCTACTCTTGTTGAAAATAAACTAATCAATAAAGTAGTACAATGGAAAAGTGAGAGTAATTCATGAAGGGTATAGAAGAAGAGGATGAACAAAATTAATAATGTCAAAGACTCACAAGTTAATACTAGCTTTTCTTAACACAGATATATAAGCCAGGAGATTTGGTAAGTGCCCAATGACATTTAAAGTGGAGGCAATAATTAGTGGACATTTTCACTTGAGATAACTTCACCAGTGACAGAACTTCTCTGTTTTATAATAAAACCTTTTATTTTCAGTCCAAAAAAAAAAAAAAGTGAGGATACTGATGAGGGTAGAGGAAACCCCTGGCAACACTGCCAGGGACACTTGGTAATAGTTCCCAGGGGTATTTTCCAGGATATAATTGTCTATAGATGGTTTAGAAAAGAGACCCAAGTAATTTCTATGAAATAACACAACTTCTGTGCATCAAGTAGTATTCATATATTTGAATTTCTCTAAAAAATTGTTAAAAATAAGAGACAATCATTTGCACACAAATAAAATTGCAATTTCTCTAATGCCCTGGTTTTTGTGGTGAAATTCTTGTGACTAGTATATAATAAGTAATAGAGGAGTGATCTAGTGAATAGCCTTAACTGAATCCCGGGAGACTGAGTTACCCCTCATCATCTTTGTTTCCCTAGGAGCAATGGATTGATTTAACTAGTTGGACCACACAAACAAAATTTATAATCGATTAAATGATAAAGTAGCTGTTCTGAATTTTTTTAAGGTGTCAACATAAGGAATGAAAGATTTTATATATCAGCCTAGTGATATAGCTTAGCCCAATGACTTGTGATTTCTGTGATCACCAAGCACATTGCTTCATCTCTTGTGCCTTAGATTCCTTCTTAGAATCTGACAGAACTGAACCTGTAAAGCATTTGGACTAGTAACTGGTACACAGTGCATATTATGAGATGTTGTCATACCTATTGTTTACTACAAGGTATGAGTGAGGCAGTCTGTTATTGTCAGAACAGAAGCTCTTACAGGTCACTTTAGTATTCAGTTCTGAATTTACAATTCAATTACACTGTTCTCAGACAAAATACAAAGCTCACTTTTCCTTTTGTCTATTCTCTGCACTAATTATCAGATTCTGATTTTGCTATTATTTTTATAAAGATAAGATTTATTTATTGTTTCAACTATACACAGAATAACATGAAAAATTTTAACTTCTCTGTTTACAATCCAGCAACATTGACTACATTCTTAAAATTTTGCATTCATCCTTCTTCTCTTTTTCTAATTTGTCCCTCCTTTAATACCATAAACTCATTTCCCCCAACACTTTCTATCTAACTTGTGTTTTTTTGTTGTTTTTAGATGACAATGAGTAAGTACTGACTAATAGCAACCCGATGCACAACAGAATAAAACATTGTCCAGTCCTGCAACAACCTCACAATTGTTGCAATGCTTGAGCCCATTGCCACTGTCACTGTGCCAATCAGTCCTATTTGGGGTCTTCCTTTTTTTTTTTTTTTTTTTTTTTTTTTGCTGATGCTCTGCTTTACCAAGCATGATGTCCTTTTCCAGTGCCTGGTCCCTCCTGATAATGTTCCTGAAGATTGAGAGAAAAAGTCTGGTCATCCAGGTTGCTGAGGAGCATTGTGGCTGTACATCTTCCAACACAGATTTGTTTGTTCTTTTGTTAATAACTTCTAGAGTTGTTAATAATTTGATTCTCTACTGCAAAGTGTTTACAAGAACACAATACTTCCAATGGATATTCTTTACTTGTGATTCTAGATATTGTGTGCTATAAAGAACACTTCAAGGGATATTTTAGTCTTACACTTTAGAGATTACAGATTATGAAAGAGAAATAGTTTCAGAGTTCATTCAAACTCAGTGACTTCAGTAAGTCCAAATTCCAAATGAAATTCACTTTTGCATTTTACCTGTTTTGATCAAGACATTTCTTTGATCAAAAAGGTTAGTAATAGTAAGTGGACACCATCTATTTCTTCTGGTTTTTGGCAAAAGAATAATTTGTCTGTAAAGGCAATAAATGGTGCAGTCCATTTCCTTCTCTTATTCCTCACTCTTCTTATTCTATTGTTCCAGGTGAACACACACAAAAAAATGGTTTTAGCCTGGATGGCCA
>NW_006409072.1:175188-176168 GCF_000296735.1 Chrysochloris asiatica
AAATCTCATGAGGTGTTTTGTCATAAATGAGCATCCTCAGCAGCTACTCTTTTTGGTTAATTTTTTTGTAAAATTATTTAAGCACACATATATACAAAAAGCATTATCAAAAAGATCATAGAAATGCATATACTAAAAAAGGTATACATGATTTCAGAAATAGTTTGCTTCATAAAAACTCATAGTAACTTGTTTCTAAAAGTCTTAACAGGATCTAGTTCCAGGCACTAAGAAGGATAGGACAGACATTTGAAAAGATCCCTTATCAGAGCAACATGAATTCTGCTAAACTTGAAGCTAGAATAAATATTAAGTTTATGGTGAAACCTGGGTGTAAAAATAGTTAAATAATTGATGCATTAAGAAATGTTTATGGAAGCAATTACTCAAAGAATTTGGCAATGTACAAATGCTAAATTCATTTTAAGAAAGGATGAGATAATGTTACAGATGAAGCATATGGCAGCATACTATATATATATCAGTTTTTTGAGTAAACAGTTAATCTTCATGCCCTAATTTTAGAGAACTGATGATTAACAGCAGATACAATAGCCACTCCTGTATTGACTAAAAAATTAAAGTTCTACTTAGGCTGTTTTGACTAAAAAATTAAAGTTGTACAAGCTTTCTGCTTGATGGGTGCCACAATTGTTGTGTCCAAACCAGCTGCAAACTACAGAAAAACTTTCAGCAGTAATTTTAAACAAGTAGGATAAAGATCCTAAAGCATTTCCTAGAATAATTCTAACAATATATGAAACATAGACTCAATGGGAATGCACACTTGATTAGTGACCACGCTAATCACTGATAAAGGGAAGTGAGGGAAAAACAACAATGAAGGGGTGAGCTAAGCTGTAAACATTCAATAGACTCCTGTGAACCTGGGTGGAGACCTGGTTGGCCAGCAGTGTGGCAAGACCTGGGGACTTTGGGCCCAGAGTCAGTGACATAGCCACAGAGGACTAGAGTGGAGA
>NW_006409072.1:195140-196056 GCF_000296735.1 Chrysochloris asiatica
GGTGTAGTACTGTGGGTTAATGTGCTGGACTGCAAGGTTGTTTGAATCACAAGGTCAGTGGTTCAAGCTCAACAACCACTCCACTGATGGGTTGGAAATGGTTAAATTCCCAGGACCCTAAGCTCTTTAGTTTTGTTATTGTTACATACTATTGATTAAGCTCCAGTAGAGACCTATGCACAACAGAAAAAAACACAGCCAATCCTGAACAAACCTAACAGTTGTTATATTTGATCCTATTTCTGCTATCTTTGTTTTAGTCCTTCTCTTTGGGGGGTGGGTTGGGGTCTTCTGCTTTTTCACTGGCCTGCCTCTTTACAAAGTGGATCACTTAACCAGATGACTTCAATGGGTAAACATTAGACAGCTAATCACAAGGTCAGAGGTTTGAGTCCAAGCATTTCATGAGAGAAAAAAGAGACTTTCTGTTTCCACAAAAATAGCTTTGGAAACAATATATATTGTAGCTATGAGTCAGAAACAACTGACAGCATTTAAAAACAAAATGACTGGTATCATTTTTTACAAAAATGTCTTCATCTTGATAGAGCTTATGTTGAAAAATATTGTTGTTGTTAGGTACTGTTGACATGGTTCCAACTCATAGTTACTCTAGAACAAAGCTAACTGGTACTGTGACATTCTCACAGTTGTTAAACTCAAGTCAATTGTTACTGCCACTGTGCCACACCATCTTGTTGGAGACTTGTGTTTTTTTTCAAATTCTAAAATTTGCCAGGCATGTTTACCTGTCCTTCTCCAGGGCCTGGATCCTCCTGATAATATGTTTGAAATATCAGAGATAAAATCTCATCATCCAGGCTTATAAGGAGAATTCTGGTGATATATCTTCCAACAAAAATTTATTTGTTCTTCTGGTACATCATAGTACTTTTAAGATTTGTCTTCAATACCA
>NW_006409072.1:198096-199045 GCF_000296735.1 Chrysochloris asiatica
TATGACCCAAGCCATGGTATTTTCAATAATGTTATATGCATGTGAAAGATGGACAATGAATAAGGAATACTGTAGAAGTTATGGTGTTGGAGGAAAATATTGAAAGTGCCATGGGCTGTCAAAAGAACCAATAGATCCGTTTTGGAAGAAGTGCAGCCAGAAAATTTCATCTTATTAAAGGGGTAGGATTATTAGAAATAATTAGGAACTGATGTGCCAATCATGTCCCCTGACAGTTACAACCAGAGTTGGATTAAGGAACTTCCATGCGGATGACCCATCAATTCCAATAGCATCACAAGAAGAGGAGAATACAAGATAGCTACTGGTTATGAGAACTTAATAGGCTGTCCAGGTGTCTACAGGGAAAGATATTAACATTATTCTAACCGTCAAGTTCCATGTGTACCCTGGGTTACTCAGGCAGTGTTTTGATATGATCTTCAGAGACAGGGCTTAGGCCTGTCAGTCTGATGATTCAGTAAATGTCATCACCCTTTTCCCCAGGCATGTGTATGACAGGTGACCTGTGAACTGGATGCAGGTGACATGACATCTCACCCACCCCCTCCTTTCTACCATTCCTGGTGGGTCTATTTGGCCACTCTCTTTGCACATCTTCTGCTTTCCCACAGTAATAATAGTTTTCTCCAAAACTGGGGTCTGGGCACCGCGAACCAGGACAACCTTGTATCACTTGGGGATTAAGCAACTCCTATAAATTTGGCCTTTGGGCAATCTTTCACTTCCTTGTGTAGGTCATGGTTATAGAACACTGAGGTGGCAGCTAGCAACAGCTCATTGGAATTTCTATGGGGATCAAGAGCTTTCTGTTGTAATTTACTTATATCTGCAGCAGATTGAGTTTTAAAATAGGTGTTTTAGAGACATTTCCCTCTGGAGTTTCAGGAGCTAGACTGGTATGTATTTATTTATCTGCCTATGAAAC
>NW_006409072.1:199235-201044 GCF_000296735.1 Chrysochloris asiatica
AATGATTTCTGCTAGCATTGAGTAATTGATAGGTTTAACCTGAATTTTCTTCATGCCTTCCATGAGACAAGTTAGTATGTGGTCTTGTGCTACTCTATCTTCATTGCCTGCTTGACCAGTATCATTATTCCATACGGGGTCTTGATCTGGGTTTGTCATTGTCTCACCAGCCAGCATTGCTCTTTCTGCTGGGGATTAAATGTGTGGGTCTAAATGTGCTGCTTAGGTGAAGAGACCTCTTCTAGATATCACCTCCAAAGTCAATTCTCCTTCTCTTATGTGGTTCATTATTTACTCTCCTTTCAGAAAGAGACAGGCACAAGCTGGGAGTGACCAATTCTCATCGGCATCTGGACCTGCCTAACTTCCTGTCTTTAGCCTGAGATTAGGGTCATTCTCTAATATCTTTATATGAAGTGGAGTCCTGATGTGGCCACTACAACTTTGAAGCTGAAACTTTGCTGCACTTCTACGATAAGAGGAAGGAAATTGCCACTTATTTATTTAGACCAGAGGGGAGCGAAGTCTGCCCTCAGACTCATGCAATATTGCCGTTTTCTCCAGACCAGCTGAGAACAAGTTCTCCCATTGACTCCTGCAAATATACTGCATTCTTTAATTCATCACTTTCAACAGATACAACAGGGAAAGCAACAACATAGTAGAGGAGGGCAAGAGGCATATATAACAAAAGAATAGTTACCCACCAATGAAGTACCTACCTGAAGGCCTATCCTTGACTAACCCTCAAGATGATAACTTGATTTTTGAGGTAGGTGAAAACAGTACACACAAACAAAGAACAGAAAGTAGCAAGCAAGGTTTAATAAACTATGAAAGTACATTCTCAGAAGAGTACAATTCTCTCTAGCATGTGTGAGAGAGTGCTGACCTTCTGTTCTTCTCCTTTATAGCGTTTTGGCTCATTTCTATCAGGTTCAATTCTGATTAGTGGAACAGTCTAGGCAACACATATTATTCATTTGTACCTTTTTTTGTGATGTAGAACTGCTCTAATTCTCACAAAGTCTGCTGGGTTAAGTTTCCTGGAAATATTGGTTTATTTGCCAGGTGTTGGAATGTGGTTAGGCTGGCCATTAAGTTCTTACTCTGTCCCTAATAGTCTTTAGCCACTACAAAGATTCAAGATAAAACTTCAGTGAGATACCATTTCACATCCAATAGGATGACAATTGTGTTTCTTTGCTATTCACAATGTTTTCTTTCAAGAAAGTGAGACAGCACTGGAGGGACTCATTCATCTATGCCAAGAAATTTGGAAGACAGCTATCTGGTCAACTGATTGGAAGAGATCCTTATTTGGCGAATTCCAAAGAAAGATGACCCAACGGAATACAGAAATCATTGCACAACCTCATTGATATCTCATGAGTGTAAAGTTTTACTCGAGGTAAAGCAAAAATGCCTGTAAATATAAATTGATAGGGAACTTCCAGGGTTCAAGCCAGATTCAGAAGACGACGTGGAATGAGGGATATCATTGATGATATCAGATGGATCTTGGCTGAAAGCAGAGAATACCAGAAAGATGTTTATCTGGACTTTATTAATTACACAAAGGCTTTCAATTGTGTGCATTATGACAAGCTATGGACAACATTGTGAAATCTGAATATTTCTGACCATTTAATTGAGCTCATGAGGAATGTGTACATGGACCAAGAGGAAGTTGTTCGAACAGAACATGGGAACACTGGATGGTTTAAAATAAAGAAAGGTGTGTGACAGGGTTGTATTCTTTCACCACATTTATTCAACCTGTATGCTGAGCAAATAATTTGAGAAGTT
>NW_006409072.1:201679-202642 GCF_000296735.1 Chrysochloris asiatica
AGGATTTAGTAAATATGTATTCTATTTGGCAAAATATGTTGTCTTCTACAAGACAGTACTATCTTTAGTTCAAATAACTACAAAGATTTTGAACCTTCATTTTTTTAATATAAGTGTACATGAAATTCTACTTACTATGTATTATAAAGGTTTTATCTTTCTAATATAAACAGAGACTGCATCAGAAAAAAGTCATTGTTGTCATGAAGTGCCATCTACTTAGTTCTAACCCATAATGACCTTATATGCAACAGAACAAAACATCTTCTGGTGCTTCACCATCTTCACATTTACTGCTACACTTAAGCACATTGTTGCTACCACTTTGACAATGCATATCTTTGGGAGTCTCCCTCTTATTCTCTGTTCCTGTACTTTAATGAGTATGATGTCCTTCTCCTGGGACTGACCCTTCCTGATAATGTGTCCAAAGTATGAGAGACAAGGTCTGACCATCTTGACTCCATGAGAAGTATTCTGGTTGTACTTCGTCCAACATAAATTTGTTTATTCTTCTGGAAGCCCAGTGTTACTTTTGCTCTTTTTTTCCAAAGCCATAACTCAAATGCATCAATTCTTCCATGGTTTTCCTTATTCATTGTCCAACTTTTACATGCATATGAGGCTATTGAAAACACCATAGCTTGGGTCAGGCACACTTCAGTCCTCAAACTGATTTCTCTGCTCTCTAACAGTCTTGTTCAGCAGATTTGTCCAAAACAATAGGTCGTTTGATTCTTGACTTTGGCTTCCATGAATGTTGATAGTGCATCCAAGCAAAACAAAGTCTTTGACAACTACAGTATTTTCTCCAATTATCATGAGATTACTTAATGGTGCATTTGTGAGGCTGTAATCTTTGATATTCATAAGTAAGAATTTTAAGTTTTTTTCTCTATCAGTAAGAAAGATTGTATTATCTACATATTGCAGGTTGTTAATGAACCTTCCTCCAATTCTGAC
>NW_006409072.1:203619-234267 GCF_000296735.1 Chrysochloris asiatica
ACTGAAAGTAAAATGGATTTGCAGAAGAACAAACAAATCTGTCTTACAAGTACAACCGAATGTTTCTTAACTGTGGGATGGTGAGTCTTCATCTCATGCACTTTGGACATGTTATCAGAATGAACCAGTGTATGAAATAAGGACATCATGCTTGTTAAAGAAGAAAAAGTTTGGTAAAGTAGCAAAAAAGAGAAATGCCCTCAATGAGATGAATTGTCACAGTGGCTATAACAATATGATCAAATGTAACAGTTGTGAGGCAGGTACAGTACCTGGCAGTGTTTTGTTCTTTGTTCTATTGACTATAGGATTGTTGAGTTGACACAGACCCAATAACAACTAACAGCCACAACAACAGCAACACACAGTAATAATAATAATAATAATAATTTGTTTTCAACCAATCAGCTGTTACATGGGAAAAAGATGTGGCTATAAGCATCTGCAGCCTTGGAAACCATGTGGGTCAGTTCTAGAGCTATAATCTATTCAATGGCTCACAGCAATAACAAATAGTAATTTTGTCCCTAAGATTTCTATATAAACAAATGATTCATGTTTTCTGCATAGTTTTTATTTCAAAAAAATTATTAAATATAATATAACATAAGGTATCATTTTTCTCTCCTACAAACTGCCCATACAGGTGCTTCATTTTTTACTTAGGAAAAAATTTCATATTGTTTTATCACCAGATCACATACACTGTATTACATAAATTATGCAATATTTTAAATGTATTTATGAGTCTTGTTGTAATTATTGCAAACAATTTCAAAATTAATTCTTTATTACTTTGTATCAGGTAGCAGGGAATGTAAATTTTTATATTACAAATCATATCAGCATAAAGATATACAGTTTTATCTTAACCTATAGCAGAGTTACTGTTAATAACAAATCATGTCAGTTCACCAATTTTGGAAATAGATAAGAAAGCTACATTAGGTGTATTCTTAATGTGTCTCATCAAAGAAAAATGTCTTGAAATAATTATCTCATCATTTTGCAGAAGAGAACATTCTACTCATGATTTTCCATATGGCCTCCTTGATCTGCTTGTTCCGAAGACTATAGATAATAGGATTTAATAAGGGAGGGACTATACAGTAGAACACGGGAATGATCATGTCCTGAATTGTAGGTGAATTGGAGGTTGGCTTCATGTACACAGCAGAAGCTGAGCTGACAAAGACAGTCACCACAAGAATGTGTGGAACACATGTGGCAAAAGCCTTTCTTCTCTCTCTGATTGGAAACTTGAGTACAGTAGAAAATATGCGAACATAAGACATGATGATTAAGGAAAAGCAGCCACCTGCAAACACAATTGAAGACACAAAAAGTAAAAGCTCATTCATGAAGGTGTCAGAGCAAGAAAGCTTTAGCAGAACAGGAATGTCACAAAAGAAGTGATGGACAATGTTTGAATGACAGAAGGGAAGCGAGAATGTCATGCTTGTATGGAATCCTGAGTAGACCACACCACTGAATAAGGAGGCCAGAGACAACTGTACACAGACTTGATGTTTCATGATCACAGGGTAGTGGAGGGGATGGCAAATAGCCACATATCGGTCACGAGCCATAATAGTGAGGAAAAGCAGCTCTACAAAAGCAAACAAAACTACAAGGAAGATCTGAGCTGCACATCCAACCATGGAGATTGCCGTACTGTCTAGCAGAAAGATAATACATGCCTGGGGTACAGTGACAGAAATGTAGCACATATCCAAGAAAGACAAATTCCTAAGGAAGAAATACATGGGGGTGTGAAGACTCTGGTCAAGGGTGGTTACTGTGACAATGAGAAGGTTCCCCAGCAGTGTTGCCAAGTAGGTCAGTAGAAATATCAAAGTGTGCAAGACTCTGAGTTCCCATACATCAGAAAATCTTGTAAGCAGAAATTCAGTCACTGTGGTAGAGTTAGGCATCCTTAAGAACTTTGTTGGGACCAGAGAAGTAGAGGTAAAAATCCTAAATATACAGAGAATCAATATGTGAATAAAATTTGCCTAAGAATGTTTCTGATTTTACAATTATCCAAATTTATTCCATCTAATTGATATTAATTATTAGGAAATAATATTAAATTGTCTTGTCTTTTTGTGTTCAAGGTCCATGGTTCAAACCAGCTAGTCACTCTATGGGAGAAAGATGAGACTTTCTGCTCCTGAGAAGGGTTAAAGCCTCAGAAACCCTGTACAGGGTCACTATGAGTCAGAACAAACTCAATGACACTTTAACAACAACCACCTTTTATTCACAATATCTATGTAACTTATTTTCATTGTAGTAGTATATTATATAATCTTATGCTCATGCTTGCATAAATTTCTATCACTTGCTACTGCCTAGTGTACCTGGTATTAATTGAATTAATGTAGATCTCTTCTAGGCATCTTGACCTAGAAGAATTATTCCATAAATGTTAAAACTTTTCATTAGCCAATGACCAGCATACTCTTTGAAGAGAGATTTAAAGCTATTCTTTTCCAGACTTCTCAAAAATCTGCATGCAGTTTAATATTTGCGCACCAGTAGAAGAATTAATTTTGTCTTTCTGTCCACTTTTGGTGCTGATTTCATTTGCAAGATTACCTTCAATAATTCTTTGGTCTGGTAATGACCTTTTAATGGCTACTTTTATCACTTCCTAACAATTATTAACATTCAAAAAATATTTTGGGTTTCATTTTTTAACTTCTCTCACTCTGTTTTTCAAAATTATTTATTAGAATATTGTCGTTTCATGGTGTTTATTTTACATCCTAGAAGTGATATTAATAGATCATATTAATATCTAGTCTTATTTATTGAGATTAGTCTATCTAGCTTATGGAGTCGTGGTATAGTGTTGTGGAACAAGCACTGAAGTACTAAGCAAAGACTCAGTGGTTCAAATCTACCACCCCCTCCTCTAAAACACTATACCGGGTTGCTATGAATCTGAACTGAGTCAGTGGCACTTAAGAATGACAAAAACCACATCCATCTTGCATTATTCACACATCGCTTATTGTTATTCTTCAAAACTCTGAAAACTGAAAAAAGATACACAATTTTAACGAAGAAGATTGGATCATGAAAGATGAAAGACATTATTGATCCATGGAAATGTTAAGTAGAAAAGCTTGCATTCAATTTCAGGCTTTTCTGCATTAAACGATGAATTCTCATACTTTTTTTCACCAGAAATTCTTACCATATTGAATTTCACTGCTTCTCACAACAAATATTTAAAATTACAATAATGAATAATTAATGGTGTTCATAACTCAATTAACTTTCCATATGTTTAGTATCAAGCTTACCATATTTCTTACTGCTCCATACTTATTACTGTACTACAAAAGTATGTTATGACTCTAAGACAGGACAATTTATAACTATCTGTGTTCTATCATATTGAGTAAAATCAAATAATGATGTTGCCTTATTTGTATTCAATGTATTGTATATGCTTTATGAAGCACATGTTAAAAATTGTTAAGATACTTTAGTAGTTTTGAAATAATTCTTACATATTTTTACTCATCTTTCCTCAGTGGACCTGATTTGTCAGTATCTAGATACAAGTTGTAGACTTCATCCTCTTATACATACACTATGTTCTTTATTATATTTTAGCTCAAGTTTTTAATGCATATCCATGAACTCCTTGAAATTACGGTCATGATTAGTTTCTTCTGTTCAAAATATTTATTTTTAAATCTCCAATCCATTAAACTACTAATTTTTTTCTCTGCAGATTTGACTATTTTGTTTTTTAATTTTTCTTTTCATAACAGTATTATATCTATCCATTCCTATTTTACCTTGAAGATAAATAATGTTTCTCTATTCTTCACATATCCATCTCTTTCCAATAGCATCTCCACTTGAAAATCAGTTGAGATATTCCTCAGTTTTCTGTTTTTCAGACCTCTTCAACATTGAAGTATGTACAAAAAATTCTCCACTGGTGATACATCTCTGCTTTGTTGCTAAGTTCCTATACATTCCTAAAGCTACACATTAAATTAAAGATACTTGTGTGAATAAGTTATACTTCCTCAAGTAGCAGTTCAATACTACATTATTATATTACAGCATCTTTAGTTTGGAATTCTCCTTTTTAAAACTCTTATTATCCTTCTTTCCTTTTCCTTTTATTTATTTTTATTATTCCACACCTACATCTATTCTTCCAATTCTTGTCTCTTTTCTCTCCCACACATTGCAAACCTCACTCATGTTTCCCTCTTATCTCATACTGTGATTACAATAAATAGTTGTCATAAATCTACCAAACGTCAAGTTCTGTATCAGATACTAATAAAATATCTTAATTTATCAGATATATCATGTGACATTCTAGTTTCTGACAATGCAGTATTTGAAGTGGTCTTTCAATAAAAAAGACTACACATTATTTAAATTGAATGTGTATCATAGATCTCCAACAGAAACAGAAAATCATTGTAGTCTTTCCAGATGCTCTCTGTGAATAACTTACATGATTTAGTTCTGTTGTTGTTACTATGTTCCTTTGAGTGCATTCTCACTCATCGTGACCCTGTAGAAGGTATCCAGAGTAACTGACTGGTGAATTTGAACAGCCAACCTCGCGATTCAATCCAGTCTTATGCTCAAGTGCTTATCCTACAACACCACACTAGAATTTCAATACTACCTATGAAAATAAAAAGTTTTGTCAAGAAATCTACAAGAATTGCTTTATCATGAATGATTTTTTTTTTTTTTTAATATTTCAAACTGAAGTTCTATGCAAAATTTACAAAACTCCTTAAAATTTCATTTGGAGGCAGTAACTGAAGGGACATGTAATTATTCCTTATATTTTGTTTCCATTTTTACTGTTTGAATTAGCTTACTGTAAAACATTGCTTATCCTGAAGGTATATTTCAACACCTTAGGTATAAAAAAATGAGTAAAATGATGAACTTATGTGAAAATATTATAGGTGAATTGATTGACTGATAGATAGATACAATCTTTAAATGTACCCCAGTAGTTTCTAGAAAGCTTAAGATTGCCCTTAGAATATTCCTGTGTAACTTTTGATACATGATTATTATTTGTGGAAATATGTATTTATTTAATGGCATTATTAAGGTGAGTAATGAGATATTTGGTGATTCTGCTGTTTTGGTGACAGTTCTTTTATTTTTTCCATATAACTTGAACATATTTTGATATTTCAATAATGTGATATATAAAGATGTTGGTTAGGCATATTTTGCAACTGTATGTATTATTGTTTATGGATGAGTAGATAATAGGTTTGAACTCACACACAAATGCTTGAAAATCTTTTCTTGCATGACTGTCAGTATGCGTCATGAAGGATTGTTTTTGTGTTAAATGGCAATCATTCTGTTCCTACTCATTGGAACTCGATGCACAGCAGAGATTAACACTGACTGTTTCTGTGCCATAGTCACAATTGTTATGTTTCAACCCATTGTTGTTGTCACTATGTTCTTTCACCTTTTTGAAGATTTTTCTCTTTAATGACCATCCACTTTACCAACCATGATGTGTTTCTCCAGGGACTAACCTTTCTGACACGCCCAAAGTACAAGAGACAAAGTTGTGCCATGGTCATTTCCAAGATGTATGCAATCATACTTCTTCCAAGAGTAATTTTTTAGTTCTGTTGTACATAGGCTGCTATGAATTGGAACTGAATCAATGGCACCTAATAACAACAACATCCTTTTCAAGAAGAATTGAAGATTCATAGCTTAAAGAATAACTACATTTCCAATGACATTATGTTTTCTCCTGGAATTCATCAACAGTTTTCTTTACTTACTTGAAGCAGTGAGTGGAACTTGCCTTTCCAGACTTCCTTATCTTTACACCTTCAACTTCATATCTACAATGGGAAATTGGTCATGATATGACATCTCATATTCTTGTTTTCATAGTCTCTTCTTCTTGTGACCTATATAAGTATTTATAATATATAGAACCTTGGCTAGCTGCCAGAAGGAAGGGAAGGCTTACCTCTCTAATTGGCCTATGACTTTGAGAATAAAATTTTTCTCATTTTGAAACACTTTTTTCAGGACTTTAAAAAAAAAATCTTCAATAAGCAACTTTATTCTTGTTGGTTTACACTAACTTGTACACTGATAGATTATCAATGCAATTGTATGATTGACTGGTTAAAGAATAGATTTCAGTATTTCCATATAGTGCTATCTAGTTATCCCATTTTCATTCGAAGCTTGTATTTTAAGAATATTTATTAACATTTTTTTCTCACTAATATTGGAACCATAGGATAAGACGTGGACCACAAGGTCGGTTTGAGCTACAAGGTCAGCTGTTCATTCCCACAAGTACTCTTCATAAACTCTATACAGGGTTGCTATGATTTAAACCCACTTGAGGGCACTTAATAGCAACAACAAAGTGCATAATGCACTATACCACCACAACATATAAATGCAAAAAAAAAAAAAAAAAATTCAAGGTTTGAAACCAGAATTAAACATCTTTTTATTTTTTTTTATTTTATGTTCACAATTCTATTTTTGGTCTCTAACTTTAAGTTGCATATTGCATCTTAGTGGGGTTGAAGCTTTACTACCTTCTGCTGAAGTTTTGATTTGCATTCTGACTCTGCAATTTAGCTGTTAAATGTACGTGTGAAAAGACAGTACAACACATTTGAAACTCAGTTTCATTATCCATAAATGTTGAACAAAACTCACAGAATGACTTTTATATTTGTCAAATTCCTTAAATAAAAAGGCATTCAAGATAATACCTGAAGAAAAATAAGTAAATGAAAATTGTACATCACTGAATGTAAATCATATGAATGTGATCTCTACATACTTCCTCTAACTCTCATAGTACCGTTGCTTTAAAAAAAAAAAAATCAGTAGAAAAGGAAAAGGTAAAGAAGCATGCAGCATTTGCTAATGCAATTTCCTAGTAAAGAAATATGAATTAATATACAATATTCAAAACTGCATTTAAAACATTACAAAATTGAGACCATTTATTTACCTGTAGACTTAATGGGCTTACCTGTGCATAATCTTTTTTTGGGGGGTGATTGTAATATTGCAGTGAGGTGCTTTTCTTTGACAGAGTAAGATGAAATGAGTCTTTCCCTTATTTGCAAAGTTTTGAAGGATGTATTTTTTTAGTGTGAGGAGTTGGCAGATGTATTTGTCATTAATATTTTAAATTTATTTATCCACTGATACAATCATTGAATCTCTAATTATATTACAATTAATTCAAACCTTCACAAAATTTTGGATGACTACAGATACTGATCTGGAAGATGAGGAATGACTTAAGAATTAATGATTGCATGCTGTTTCATAGTATGCTAAGAGAAAACCCTATATTTACAGCTGAACTATTAGGATTATGTAGATATTTTACTTTAGGACAGGATTTCATTTGTTCATCATACAGCACCTATATAGTGTAGCACTATATTTACCAAAGTGAAAGAAAATGTAAATAAATACAGTGAAATTATTAATTGGATAGCAATAATTTATATAAATCATGATTTCCACTTTAAGTAAACATACTACACTAGAATTGAAATGTTCAATTATGAATTTAAATCAACATTTTCATATAAAGCAGTGGACAATGTACAGAGCCACACCTACCACTGACTGCATTGCCATCATCAGCTAAATCTGTTGCTGCAGGCTGCTAACCCTGTAATTATATTAACAACAAGCAACCAACGCTATTAAGATTTCTAAGGTTAATATTTTTATGAAGAGGCGATCTCTCGGTGTGTATATATATACTTTTACCTATATTTTCTTTTCTAGTCCTATTGAAAATAAACAAATAAAGTAGTGCAATAGAGAAGTGGGAGTAACTCATGAAGGGAGTAGAAGAAGAGGAAGAACAAAATTAATAATGGCAAAGACTCACTAGTTAATACTAGCTTTTCTTAACCCAGATATGCAAGCCAGGAGAATTGCTAAGTGTCCAATGACATTCCAAGTGTAGGCAATAATCAGTGGACATATTCACTTGAAGTAACTTAGCCAGTGACAGAACTCCTCTGTTTTATAATAAAAGCTTTTATTTTCAGTCTAAAAATTTTTTTTAAAAAAGGTTAGGATACTGATGACGGTAGAGGAAACCCCTGGGAACACTGCCTGGGGCACTCCGTAATAGTGCCCAGTGGTATTTTCCAGGATATAATTGGCTATAGATTGTTTAGAAAAGAGACCCAAGTAATTCCTATGAAAGAACACAACTTCTGTGCATCAAGCAGTATTCATATATTTGAATTTCTCTAAAGAATTGGTAAAAATAAGAGACAATCATTTACAAACAAATAAATTTGCAATTTCTCTAATGCCCTGATTTTTGTGGTGAAATTCTTGTGACTAGTATATACCAAGTAATAGAGGAGTGAACCAGTAAATGGCCTTAACTGAATCCCAAGAAACTGAGCTACCCCTCATCATCTTGGTTTCCCTTTGAGCAATGGAGAGATTTAAATAGTTGGACCATACATATAAAATTTATAATTAATTAAGTAATAAAGTAGCTATTCTGAATTTTTTCAAGGTGTCAACATAAGGAATTAGCCTAGTGATATGGATTACCCCAATGACTTGTGAATTCTGTGATCACCAGCACATTGCTTCATCTCTTGTACCTTAGATTCCTTCTTAGAATCTGACAGAACAGAACCTGTAAAGCATTTGGACTAGTATTTGGTACATGGTCCATACTATGAGATGCTGTCATACCTACTGTTTACAACAACAAGGTATGAGTGAGGCAGTCTGTTATTGTCAGAACACAAGCTCTTACAGGTCATTTTAGTATTCAGTTTTGTATTTACAATTCAACCACATTGTTCTCAGATAAAATATAAAGCTCACATTTCCTTTTGTCTTTTCTCTGCACAAATTATCAGATTATTGTTTTTCTTTTGTTTTTATAGTGGTAAAATTTATATATTGTTTCAATTATACATAGAATAACATGGAAAATTTCAACTTCTCTGTTTCCAATCCATTGACATTGGCTACATTCTTACACTTTTGCATTCATTCTCCCTTTCTTTTTCTAATTTGTTCCTCCCTTAACGCCATAAACTCATTTCCCCTAACACTTTCTATCTAACTTTTGTTTGTTGTTGTTGTTAGGTGACAATGAGTCAGTACTGACTAATAATCCCATGCACAACAGAACGAAACACTGTCCAGTCCTGCACCAACCTCACAATTGTTGCAATGCTTGAGCCCATTGCCACAATCACTGTGCAAATCAATCATGTTTGGGGTCTTCTTCTTCTTCTTCTTCTTCTTCTTCTTCTTCTTCTTTTTCTTCTTCTTCTTCTTTTTTGTTTTCTTTCTAACCCTTCACTTTACCAAGCATGATGTCCTTATCCAGGGAGTGGTCCATCCTGATAATGTGTCTGAACTTTAAGAGACAAAGTCTGTTCATCCTGGTTGCTGAGGAGCATTGTGGCTGTACATCTTCCAACACAGATTTCTTTGTTCTTTTTATTATAACTTGTTAGAGTTGATAATAATTTGATTCCCTACTTCAAAGTATTTAAAATAACACAATACTTCCAGTGGATATTCTTTACTTGTGATTCTAGATATTATGTGCTTTAAAGAAGTCGTCAAAGGATATTTTAGTCTTAAACTTTAGAGATTACAGATTATGTCAGAGAAGTAGTTTCAGAGATCTTTCAACCTCTGACTCAGGTAAGTCCAAATTCCAAATGAAATTAACTTCTGCATTTTGCCTGTTTTGATCAATATACTTCTTTGATCAAAAAGGTCAGTAATATTAAGTGGACATCATCTATTTCTTCTGCTCTGTGGCAGAAGAAGAATTTGTCTGTGGAGGCAATTAACCATGTGGTCTATTTCCTTCCCTTATTTCTCACTCCTCTTCTGTTGCTCCAGGTGAACACAAACCAATTGTTTTACCCTGGATGGCCACATGTAAGCTTTTAAGACACCCAACAACACACAAATTAAATTAGGAAGCAGAAAAGAAGAGCTTAAAAAAAAAAAACAAAAAAACTAAGCAATTAGTTGAAATGCCCTATGAATCCATGGTCATAAAATGGCAAACAAATAACTCAAATCTCATGAGGTGTTTTGTTATACATAAGCAGCCTCAGCAGCTACTCTTTTTTTGTTATTTTGATTGTAAAATTATATAAGCACACATATACACAAAAAGCATTATCTAAAACATCATAGAAATCCATATACTGAAAAAGCTATACCTGATTTCAGACATAGTTTGCCTCATAATAAACTCATACTAACTCATCACTAAGAGTCTTAACAGGATCTAGTTCCAGGGACTAAGAAGGATAGGACATACATTTGAAAAGATCCCTTATAAAAGCAACATGAATTCTGCTAAACTTGAAGTTAGAATAAATATTAAGTTTATGGTAAAACTTGGGTGTAAAAATAGTTAAATAATTGATGCATTAAGAAATGTTTATGGAAACAATTCACCAAAGAAATTGGCAATGTACAAATGCTAAATTCATTTTAAGAAAGGACGAGATAATGTTACAGATGAAGTATACGGCAGCATACTAGATATATCAATTTTTTGAGTAAACAATTAATCTTGTTCATGCACTAATTTTACAGAACTGATGATTAACAGCCGAAACAATAGTCAAGCCTATAAACAGCTCAGTTAGTTCTACTTACACAATTTTGACTGAAAAATTAAAGTTGTGCAAGCTTTCTGCTTGATGGGTGCCAAAATGATTGTGTCCAAACCAGCTGCAGACTATAGCAGAACTTTCAATGGTAATTTTAAACAACTGGGATCAAGATCTTAAAGCATTTCCTAGAATAATTCTAACAAGATATGAAACATAAATTCACCATTATAAATTTAAATACAGAGTACTATCAAAGCAATGACTATCAAGAGAAGGAAATGAATGAGTCAAAGCAAAAGCAGTCAGGTCAAAACCAAAGGTCAGAGCAACTAATTTTGGAGGCACTCAAGGCATGTTGCTTGATGACTTTATGGAGAACCAAAGAATACCATCTGGTTAATATGAGAGTGGAGTCCTGGTGTAATGCTGAAGTATAAACAAGGGGCTGAAAGTTTGATTTGAATTACCAGGGCAGTGGTCCAAACTCACTATCTACTCCTCACAATCTCTACACATGGTCACTATGAGTTGGAACCAGCTTAATAGCACTTAACAACAACAACATTATGAGAAACAACAACATATTGAGAAAGTTAGTCAAAGCTTTAGCAGAAAAATACCCAATTATATTTCACCAGAGAATCTTTTGATAGCACAACAAAGCTCCTCCTCATTCCCTGTATCAATCAAGGGCAATTTTGTGGCAGTTTCAATAGGAAATCATCACACATCTATCTTGCAATTCTGATGGGACTCCTTCTGATTTTTTGTTTGTCTTTTTCTATCCTTTCTTACTCCTGGAGAGAGGAGCTCTGGTAGTGTATTTTAAGGGCTACTATCCAAAGGAGCGTAGTGGTTACGAATCGGGCTGCGAACCTAAAGACCAGCAGTTCGAAACTACCAGCCGCTCCAAGGGAGAAAGATGAGGGTTCTGCTCCTGTAAAGATTTACAGCCTCGGAAACCCTGTACAGGGTCGCTATGGGTCAGAACTGACTCTATGGCACTTAACAACATCCTTAAGGTCAGTAGTTTAAAACTACCAGCTGTTCTACGGGAGAAAGATGAGGCTTTCTACCCCTGTAAAGTTTTTAGCCTCAGAAACCCTATGCAGAGTCACTATGCATTGGAACTGACTTCACGGCACATAACCACCATCACCATTACTCTTAAAGAGAAGTCTTGGTGTAGCACTGTTTGCTGGACTACAAGGTTAGTTTGAATCACAAGGTAGGCCGTTCAAACTCACCAGCAACTCCACTGATGGGTCAGAAATGACTGGACGGCACTTAACAACAATCAAAGAATTTTAAATGACAACCATTTTTCTTCAGTTAATAATATAAAATTATTACATGGATAAATTGCCAGGACCCTAAGCTCTTTAGTTTTGTTGTTGTTGTTACATACTATTGAGTAGGCTCCAATGGAGACCTATGCACAACAGAAAAAACACAGCCAGTCCTGAACAAACCTAACAGTTGTTATGTTTGATCCTATTGCTGTTATCTTTGTTTTAGTCCATCTCTTTGGGGGTCTTCTGCTTTTTCACTGGCCTGCCTTTTTACAAAGTGGATCACTTAACCAGATATCTTCAATGTGTAAACGTTGGAAAGCTAATCACAAAGTCAGAGGTTTGAATCCAAGCATTCATGAAAGAAAAAAGAGAGTTTCTGTTTCCACAAAAATAGCTTTGGAAGCAATGTATATTGTGGCTATGAGTCAGAAACAACTGACAGCATTTAACAACAAAATGGCTGGTATCATTTCTAACAAAAATGTCTTCACCTTGATAGAGCTTACATTGAAAAATGTTGTTGTTAGGTACTGTTGACATGGTTCCAAGTCATAGTGACTCTAAAACAAAACTACCTGGTACTGTGTCAGTCTCACAGTCATTGCACAGTTGCTGCCACTCTGCCACACCATCCTTTGGGGTGTTTTGTGTTTTTTTCAAACTCTAAAGTTTACCAGCTATGATGTCTTTCTCCAGGGTCTGGATCCCCCTGATAATATGTTCGAAATATCAGAGATAAAATCTCTGGTGGTATATCTTCCAACAAAGATTTGTTTGTTCTTCTGGTAGTTCATGGTACTTTTAATATTTGTCTCTAATACCACTATTATTCAAATTTACGCACCAACCACTAAAGCCAGTGAGAATGAAATAGAAGAATTCTACGAACTTTCTCAATCTGAAATTGATCAAACATGCAATCAAGATGTATTGATCATTATTGGTGATTGCAACACAAAGGTTGCGAGGAAAGAGGAAAGATCAGTAGTTGGAAAATACGGACTTGGTGATAGAAATGATGCTGGAGAACACATGACAGAATTCTGCAAAATCAATGATTTGTTCATTTCAAATACCTTCTTTAGACAGCATAAGAGACAACTATACACATGGCCCTCACCAGATGAAACACATAGAAATCAAATTGACTACATCTATGGAAAGAGATGGAAAAGCTCCATATCATCACTGAAAACAAGGCCAGGGCCAAACTGTGGAACAGACCAGCAATTACTCATTTGCAAATTCAATCTGAAGCTGAAGACAATGAAAACAAATCCACAAGAGCAAAATTATGATCATGAATACATCCCACCTGAATTCAGAGATCATCTGAAAAAAAACAGATTTAATCATTAAGCACTAAAATCGGAAGACCTGATGAGTTGTGGGATTACATCAAGAATATGATACACAAAGAAGCAAAAAGTCATTAAGAAACAAGAAAGAAAGAAAAGGTCAAAATGGATGTCAGAAGAGACACTGAAACTTGCTCTCCAGCATAGAGATGCTAAAGCAAATGGAAGAAATGAGGAGGTCCAAGAGCTGAAAAGAAAATTTAAAAGATCAACTCAAGAAGTTAAAGCCAAGTACTAGAACAAAATGTACAAAAAGGAAAAAAATACACAGCATTTCTCAAGCTAAGGGAACTGAAGAAAAAATCTAAGCCTCAACTTTCATTATTGAAAGATTCTCTGGACAAATTATTGAATAATGCAGAAAGCATCAAGAAAGGTGGAAGGAATACTCAGAGTCACTGTACCAAAAGGGAATGGTTAATATTCAACCATTTCAAGAGGTAACGTACGATAAAGAATCAATGCTACTAAAGGAGGAAGTCCAAGGTGCATTGAAGGAATTGGCAAACAACAAGGAACCAGGAATTAATGGAATACAAATTGAAGTCTTTCAAGAAAGTGAAGTGGCACAGGGGACACTCACTCACCTCTGCCAAGAAACTTGGAAGACAAATACCTGGCCTACTGGTTGGAAGAAATCTGTATTTGTGCCCATTCCAAAGAGAGGTGACCCAATGGAATGCAGAACTTTCACTGCCTAGTCTACCTTTACGACTTTAACTGGGCATCTCTTAGGTTTCCAAAAGTCAGGACTAATGCTGGCCAATTAGTACATGGAATGGAAGTCAAATACACATATTGGAAACAACTGTGACTTTGGAGAATTTCAGGATGATACACCCAACAATTGGTTAATTTTTTCCCTGAGCTATTATGTTTGAATATTCAGTGATGAAATTTGTAGGTGGTTCTGAGAACAATAATAGGCTAATGCCCTTCATGGTAGTCTCCACTTTCCATTTGGCTTCGGTATGGTTAGGATAGGGATGTTTAATGGTGATGGTCTTCCAATTAGCATCCCAGATTTATGGAATTTGGAGTTGTATTATAGAGGATAAACCCCGAAGTCTTTGTAGTAATAATCTATACTGCATTCTTTTAGGACATCAACTCCTCGTTTTAACTCAAGTTTGACTGGATTTATATTGAGGCTTTAATTTGTAGTGGCTAAGATTCAGGCTGTGAACCTTAAGGTCAGCTGTTCGAAACTACTAGCCGCTCCGCGGGAGAAAGATGAGGCTTTCTACTCCCGTAAAGATTTACACCCTCGGAAACCCTGTACAGGGTCGCTATGGGTCGGAACCGACTCGACGGCACTTAACAACAACGACAACAACAACGGGTTTTATAAGGAGATATGGTAGTGTAGTGGTTACAAATCGGGCTGTGAACCACCAGGTCAGCAGTTCGAAACTACCAGCTGTTCCGCAGGAGAAAGATGAGGCTTTCTGTTCCTGTAAAGATTTAAAGCCTGGGAAACCCTGTACAGGGTCGCTATGAGTCGGAACTGACTCCACGGCACGTACCAACAACAATGGGTTTTCCATTTGCCCAAACCTCTGGTTCCAAATCTTGAAGTTCAAAAAGAATTGTCATGCTCTTCCCTGGTCTCTCTTGGTCTAGAGGTGGGTGTGGAGGGGGTAGGGGAGAGAAAGAGTAGCTTAATCACAAAAGATGAGGCTTTCTACTCCCGTAAAGATTTACACCCTCGGAAACCTTGTATAGGGTCGCTATGGGTCGGAACCGACTCGACGGCACTTAACAACAACAACAATCACAAACAAACAATTAGCATTCACTTAGAAGCTCATTATTGCAAAATGATAACACATTTCAAAGAGAGAATCCGGTCTGTCTCTGTCAGTGGAGAAGAGCTGGTAGAATTGGTGAGCATAGATTAAGTTAAAGTGCAAGTAACTTCACAGAGAGAAGCAGGTCTGTCTCTAGAAGAGGGGAAGAAACTGTGGGGCTGGGGTGCACTAGGTTACAAGGGTATGGGGTCTCCGCCTATAAATCTGGGCTAATACATATTGATTAGGAGGAGTGGTATATTGAATATTCATTGATTTTTAATAATGGAACATAGGTTTTATGGAAATGAAGTGTCTTCCGCTGTTGTCAGTTCTGCGTGCTATTTTAATGGGTGGTCTGTCTTTGACCAGCTGCTTCCCGTTACCCGGGCTTTAGATCCTGATATCTTTATCTCTGTCTGTAGGATGTTTCTCTCAATGTTACTATTCTTGTTGAACTAAAGATGTCCTCTCCTTTTCTTGAGCCCTGTCTGGTAGGATAGGACTCAGAGCAAAGGAGTAAATACAAAGCCAGGGTTAAAGTGACCTAGTGCCCAGGGTTCCTAACCTGTCCCTAACAATGTCTTTTGCAGTTCTTTTAAAGCCAGCGCCATTCATAATTTATACAGAAAATCTCATCTTTCTAAAAGGGGCAGGAGTATTAGGAATAATTAGGAACTGATGTGCCTGTCATTTCCCCTGCCAGTAATAGCCAGAGGAGGATTGAGGAACTTCCATGATGATGACCCATCAATTCCAATAGCATCACAAGAAGAGCAGGATACAAGATAGCTATTGGTTATGAGAACTTAATAAGCTGACCAGGTGTCTTGAAGAAAAGATATTGGCATTCTTCAAACCAGCAAGTTTCATGTGTAACCTGGGCTCCTCAGGCAGGGTTTTGATAAATTCTTCAGGGACAGGGCTTCAACCCTGTCAGTCTGATGACTCAGTAAGTGTCATCACCCTTTTTTTCAGGCATTTGCATGACAGGTGTCCCATGAACTGGATGCAGATGAGATGACATATCACCAACCCACTCTTCTCTACCATTCCTAGTCAGTCTATTTGACCACTCGCTTTGCACATCTCCCACTTTCCCACAGTCATAACAGTTTTCTCCAAAACTGGGTTCTGGGCACCATCAGCCAGGACAATGTTGTATCACTTGGGGATTAAGCAACTCCTATGAATTTTGCCTTTGGACAATCTTTCATTTCCTTGTGTAGATTATGATTATAGTAGACTGAGGTGGCAGCTAGCAACAGCTCACTGGGATCTCTATGGGGATGAAAAGTCTTCTGTTGTAATTTACTCCTTATATCTGCAGCATATTGATTTTTAAAATAAGTGTTTTAGAGAACTTTCCCTCTGGAGTTTCGGGAGCTAGATTGGTATGTATTTATTAATCTGCCTTTAAAAGCTGGGGGGTTCTCATCTTTCTTCTGAATGGTTTCTGCTAGTATTGAGCAATTGATAGGTTTAACCTGAATTTTCTTCATGTCTTCCATGAGACAAGTTAATATGTGGTCTTGTGCTGCTCTATCTTCATTGTCTGCTTGACCAGTATCATAATTACATATGGGTTCTTGATCTGGGATGGTCATTGTCTCACCAGCTAGAATCACTCTTTCTGCTGGGGAATTAAATGTTGTTGGTCTAAATGTGCTGCTTAGGTGAAGAGACCTCTTCTAGATATCACCTCCAGAGTCAATTCTCTTACTTTTATGTGTGTCAGTATTACTCTCCTTTTGGAGAGATAGGGGCACAGATTGGGAGTAATCAATTCTCATCAGCCTGTGGACCTGCCTAAACTTCCTGTCCCTTGCCTGATATCAGGCTCATTCTCTGGTGTCTTTATATGAAGAGGAGTCCCTATATGGCTCCTACAGCATTGATGCTGAAACTCTGCTACACCTTTTCATTTAGAGGAAGGAAATTGCCACTTATTTATTTTGACCAGAGGGGAGCGAAGTCTGCCCTTGGACTCATGCAATGTTGCCATTTTCTCCAGACCAGCTGAGAACAAGCTCTCCCATTGGACTCCTGCAAATACACTGCAGTCTTTAATTCATCACTTTCAACAGACACAACAGGGAAAGCAACAACACAGTATATGATGGCAAGAGGCATCTATAACATAAGAATAGTTCCCACCAATGAAGCACCTACCCGAAGTCCTATCCTGTAACAAGCCCCAAGATGATAACTTGATTTCTGCAGATCTAGCAACACCAACTTGAGTTAGGCAAAAACAGCACACACAAACAAAGAGTAGAAAGCAGCAAGCAAGGTTTGTTAAGCTATGAAAGTAGACTTCTCAGAAGAGTACATGTCTCTCTAGCAAGTGAGAGAGAGTGCTGGCCTTCTGTTCTTCCTTCTTCTTTATAGGTTTTGGCTCATTTCTATCAGTTTCAATTCTGATTGGTGGCACAATCTAGGCAGCACATATTCTTCATTTCCACCTTTTTCCTTTGGTTGTCTAGAACTGCTCTAATTCTCACAAGGTCTACTTGGTTCATTTTCCTAGAAATGTTTATTCAATTGCCAGGTGTTGGAGTGTGGTTAGGCTGGCCATTAAGTTCCTACACTGTCCCTAATAGTCTTTAGCCACTACAAAGATTCAAGTAAAAAATTCAGTGTTATACCATTTCACATTCAATAGGATGACAACTGTGTTTATCTGCTATTCATAAGGTTTTCTTTCAATAAAGTGAAGCAGCACTGGAGGCATTCATTCATCTATGCCAAGAAATTTGGAAGACAGCTATCTCATCAACTGATTGGAAGAGATCCTTATTTGTGTGAATTCCAAAGAGAGGTATCCCAACGGGATGCAGAAATCATCAGCCAATATTGTTGATATCCCATGCGAGTTAAGTTTTAATCAAGATAATGCAGAAATGACTGCAAATATACATTGACAGAGGTCTTCCAGAGGTACAAGCCAGATTCAGAAGAGGACATGGAGCGAGGTATATCATTGCTGATGTCAAAAGGATCTTGGCTGAAAGCAGAGAATACCAGAAAGATGTTATCTGGGCCTTATTGACTACACAAAGGCTGTTAATTGTGTTATGACAAACTATGGACAACATTGCAAAGTATGAGTATTTATGACAACTTAGTTGTGCTAATGAGGAATGTGTGCATGGATCAATAGGCAGTTGTTCGAATAGAACATGGGAACACTGGATGGTTTAAAATAAAGAAATGTGTGTGACAGGGTTGTATTATTTCACCATGTTTATTCAACCTGTATGTTGAGCAAATAATCTAAGAAGCTTGTTAATATGAAGAAAAACATACATCATGATTGGAGGAAGACTCATTAACAATCTGCGATATGTAGGTGAAACAATTTTGCTTAATGAAAGTGAAGAGGACTTAAAATATTTACTGATGAAGATCAAAGAGCACAGCTTTAGGTATGTACTGCATCTCAATGTAAAGAAAATAAAAATCATTACCACTGTAACAATAAACATCATTCTTATCAATGGAGAAAAGATTGACGTTGTCAAGGACTTCATTCTTCTTGGATCAACAATCAACACTCATGAAAGCAGCAGTCAAAAAATCAAATGACATAATGCATTGGACAAATCTGCTGCACAAGATCTTTTTAAAGTGTTGAAGAGCAAAGATGTCATCTTGAGGACTAAGGTGCGCCTGACCCATGCCATCATATTTTCAGTAACCTCATATACATGCGAAAGCTGGACAGTGAATAAGGAAGACTATTGAAGAAATGATGCTTTTGAGATATGGCTTTGGAGGAGAATATTGAAAGTGACATGGCCTGCCAAAAAATCAAAAAGATTTGTGTTGGAAGAGGTGTAGGCAGAGTGATCCTTGGAGGCCAGGATGGACAAACTTCATCTCTTATATGCAGAGAGTGGCTTCACTTCTGCTGTTTGACACAGTCCCAGCAGAAAGAGAGATATCATGCAAGGCAGGTAATTCTCAGAAGTTGCTTTCTAGCATCTCTTTAGAGTAACTTTGAATTTACTTGTAAAAATATATAATATGGCCATACTCACAGTCTTTTACTATGAGTTCTACAAACCTTAGGAAAAACTAGTCTTTCAACAATTGTTTTCAGCTTCGGTGAATTGAATTCAAAGGAAAATATATGTGCCACTCCCATTCACAGAAAACCTAAGTACAAAGTAACTGCATTTATGAGATCACAAAAACAGATAACAAACTAAAGTGAAGCTGACCAACCCCTGTAGACCTCACCACAATCAATTACCAGCCAGAATTCAAAAACCCCCACTATTACATATAGGCACCTGTGTAAATAAGCAGAGAATAGTGGACATAAGTGAAAGGTGGTCAAAACTTAATAATCTACATTTCCTGCAGCAATTAGCTAGGTTGGGCCTTCAAAAAGAGGAAACATAGGAACATGGTGGTTAAGCAATTTAATGAATATTTTAGAAAAAATAAAGTAATTAAGTAGATGTTAATAATACTTTTACTATGAAAATAATAGTGTAGTATGTAGGATAGAAGATTGATAATCACCTAGTAGAAACAATAAAGTAGTGTAAGCATTGATGATTAATAGAAACTTATATTATTAAAAGGATGTAATCAAGGGTCAGATAAGTGGAAATGATTTGTGTAAGGTTTAACTTGATCTTTAGAGGGAATAAGAAGAAGCAATTTATCACTTACGTAGGAGAGGAGATGATGTCAAGGTAGTGAGGCTGAATAATGATTGCTTTCATTTTCGCCGACTCCGCGTCTCCTCTTGTGCCCCTCGACCCTGTGAGAGCTAGACTCCCACACTTATAGTTTGGACATATTGTCAGGAGGGACCAGTCACTGGAGAAGGACATCATATTCAGTAAGGTGGAGGGTCAGAGAAAAAGAGGAAGACCCCTGGCTTGATGTATTGCCAAAGTGACAGCAACAACTGGCTCAAGCACGGCAACAATTGTGAGGTGGGCCCAGGATCGGGCAGTTTTTTGGTCTGCTGGACATAGGGTCGCCATGAGTCAGTACTGATTAATGGCACCTAACAAGAGCAACAAAGATGACAATGATTGAAAAAAGAAAATATTGGAAAGGTTGGGGGGAGATCAGAACACTTTCCTACTGATGATAGAATGTAAAATTAAAATCTGATGAGAAAAACTGTATCGTGATATCTCAATAAACAAATGTGGAATTGACTTATAACTTGGTATTTTCAGTCAGAAAAATGTGGCAGCATTAGACTAAAGCATATATCAGTTGTAGGGAATGTGGTGGCTCCCTGAAATAAACACTGAACTGAGAGCCACAAGGATCATGATCTTGGCCCATCTGCAATTTCGTGGGAGAAAGATGAAGCTGTCTGCTCATGTGAAGATTTAAAACTTCAGAAATCCTATCGATGGGGTCTGGTGTGGTGCTGCAGGATAAGCACTGAACTGGTAACTGCAGGGTTGGTGGCTCAAACTCAGCAGTCACTCCTAGTGGATCCTATACTTGGTAACTATGAGTTGGAAATTAATGGATGACAATCAAAAACAACAAACTCTATACAGCGTCAGTGTGAGTCAAAACTGACACCAAGGTGCTTTACAATAACAACAATAGATGAGTAGGGAGAGCTATGATTCCATAGGATACGCATTGGACCCTGAACCAAAAGGTTGGGGGTACAAATCACTTTGCTAGAGAGAGATGAGACATTCTGCTCCCGTAAAACAATTAAATACTCTCAAACTGTATTAGAGGGGTGCTGTAGGATAAACACTGGGTGGTTGACTGCAAGGTTGGTGGTTCAAACTCACCTGCCACTTCTTGAAACTTTATACAGTGTTGCTATGAGACAAAACCTACTACATGAAACTTAACAACAACATCAATAAACTGAAAACTGGAGTTGAAATATTGAATGGTTGGTTGTGGTTATGTGCCATGGAGTCTGTTCCAACTCATAGCGACCCTACATAGAGTTTCTGAGGCTGTAAAGCTTTACGGGAGCAGAAAGCCTCATCTTTCTCCCACGGAACAGGTGGTAGTTTCGAATTGCTGACCCTGAGGTTGTTGTATCTCAGTTTACCCAGATGACCACTCAAGACTTTCATGATCAGCAAGGAAGTCTTTATTAGCTGACCAGTGACTATGTCTCCCTAAAAGCAGGAAAAACTGCAGCTCTGACCCAGTTTTTCAAAGAGTATTTATACATAGCTGCCTGACATTATCTTGTACAAAGCAAGGGTATGATGTATGCATGAGCTGTTAGGGTGTGGCTAGAAGTCCATCTGCTGGTACAGTTAGGTTTCAAGATTAGCTTGGGGCTAGGGGTACATCTGCTGGGACAGTTAGCTTCAAGATTAACTTTGGCTGGCAGTTATTTCTCAAGGTTAGCCTTGGTTGAATGGCTGACAGCAGCATCCTGTTGTGGGGGTGGGGCCCACCCAGATTTGAGGAGTTTGCATAAGCAGTGTTACAGAAGCCAAGTTTAGCCAGAGTTAAGGGGGGGACGGAGTTTCTGCATCCAGGGAGTTGTTGATGGTAAAAAATTTCTACTTCAGCCTGATGCTCTCTTAAAAATTAATTACTATTGGGCAATTGGACCTTACATTCCCCACTGGTTTTATTTATATATCAAATCTTCAATTTTAGCAGACTCATTCTTCAATTTGTAGGGGAGTATATTGGGGCCTGAAGATCAAAAGTTTGATGGCTTGTACTCATTGCTTCTCATATTTTACTGAAGTATTAATGAGGCATGGACCAATCAAAAGGAATAGTAACAGTATGGCAATTGGTCCAATGAGGGCAGTCAGTAATGTTGTAAGCCAAGGTGACTTACAAAAAAATTTTTGGTGACAATTTCCTTTTTCAAGGGAGGCATATTTGGTTTTAAGGTTGTTCCAGACTAACGCTAGAGTTTCCCTGATTACTCCTGATTGGTTAGCATAAAAACAGCATGTTTCTCTTAAGGCTGCACATAAACCTCCCTGTTTCATGAAAGGAGGTCCAGTCCTCATCTGGTTTGTAAAACCACTTCTCCTAGGGAGTCTATTTAGAAATGGAAGACTCTAGAAAGCTTAGATTCTGGGAAACTTGCCCTTAAAGGGCTTTAAAAGATTGGTCTTGGAGCACCAGGGAGGAGGTTCCTACAGCAGCTGATCCGGTGGTCATAGAGGAGATTCCTGAGTCCTTAACGTCCCCTAGGGTTATAGGGGTTGAGGTCAGTTCCCATGAGCAGACTGTCAGGTTTTCACGGGTAGGGGATCTATTGTACCCTACTTTTACATAATAAGGGGGCTTGGGATCTAAACACAACCAGCAGTCAGTGGCCAAGCTTGGGACAGAGTAGTTAATGACCTGGTGTACTGACCACACATTGTCTAGCAGGGGCACTTCTTGTTGCGGTGAGGGATGCGTTAAGGACAGGCTGACCTGTGTTCCTTCCCTTGCAATATTGGGTTGAGGGTGGTTAGCAATGGGGGGTGGGGGGGTGTTACAATTTCATGGTTCAGGCCTATAGATGAAAGCAGCGCAGGGGAAGGTTCATGTTGAGCCTGTATGGTAAGTGTTGTACCAGGGTCCACGCCATGTATAGCCTGAAGCCCCACATACGTCCTGTAGCTCACACATCCCAAGGGGAAGATTGAAGCACTTAGAATATTAGCGGGTTGCATGTACTGGCAGCCTGGCAAGAGAGGTTCTTGGAGAGTGTTACTTTAAGATTTCTGTCTTTCTGTTTCCAGGAGGTGGATGTTTCACATCCTCAAGTGGCACAATGGTATTGCCCCTCTCCTTGGCAGTGCGGTGGGGGGGAGGGGGTGGAATCAGCTGAGCAAACATAGAATTTGGGCATCCTGGAGATTCTTTTCTAGTGTGACTGTTCTATAACCCATGTCCCTGGTTTACAACTCTGCCACTCCTGACAGGTGTTGGCCGGTGACTGTAAGGCAACCCAATAGCACATTATTCAGTGGAGAAGGTGTCTTCAGAGGTATAGGTCGGGATGCTGGGAAAGATGGGCTCTGGGAAAGTAGCTATTTCGAAGTGTCTCACTTGTTTTAAGGGTGCATCTCAAGCTGAGGCATCTAGCGTGGCTCTCACTTCGTGGAAGGATATGATGGCATGTAGTTTTCTAAGCAAGTCTCTCCCCAGCAAAGAGTATGGGCATTCTGGGATGACTAGGAAAGAATGGGTCACCTGGCCCTTCCCTACTTGGACTGTTCATTCAGTTGTCCAGGGGTAGGGGACAGTGGCTCCGGTTGCCCCCTAAATTTGTGAAGTTCAGAGGGATAGTGGCCCCAAGGGCCGTTGCAGGACTGAGTGAGCTGCTCCTGTGTCTACAAGGAAATTCACTGCTTTCCCCCTGACTTTCCAGGTTACATTGTCCGGGAACCATGGTCCCATCAATCTTCACTTAAGGTGAAGACTATCCTTTGACTTTTTAACTTTTTGGGGAACTCGTTCTTCCAATGTCCTGTCTCTTTACAATAAGCACACTGATCTTTCCCCAGGGGAGGTCTTTTTCCTGGGAACCTGGGTCTTCCCATTCCCTAAATTACAGAGGGAGGTTGGTGAGTCTTCAGGGCTGCAATAGTCACTTTCTCCAATCTTTTTGCTACTACTTCCTCTGGGCTTTCTTGGTTATTGTAAATGCATTGGGCACTGGCAATTAACTCTGACTTACTTTTCCCTTCAAATCTTTCTGAAGCTTCTTACTAATATCAGGGGCTGACTGTGCCACAAAAGCAAGGTTTATCACCTGGGAGTTCTGGGGGATGGAGGCTCTGGATCTATAGGTGCATAAATACGATTGGCCTCTGGGAGGCATTGGAGAAGGGTCATAGGAGATTTTTCTGGCTTTTGTAGGACTGCACTTACCTTGGAGGGGTTAGTGGGTTCTTAGCTGCTAGCTGGATCCCCTTCAAAAGAGCCTGGTGGTAGGTGTCTACAGCCTCCTTACCTCTATGGAAATTTGGGTCCCAGTCTGGCCATCCTGTCCACAAGACTGGAGCTAGGCGGGGTTCCACTGCTGGGGAGGCATTTTCAGCGGGGCCCAGGACCTCCTTCTTGAAAGCAGAAGGAGGCAGGCAGAGTGTCCCCTCCCTGCCCAGGCTCTTGACTGTGCCTACTCCAATTGCTTCCCCTTGTGTGTAGAAGGAAGCACTAGCTAGGGCTTGGGAGCGGGTCAGAGGTGAGGTTCCGAGGAGTCTAGGTGTCCTTGTCCATTCCCCACTCTTTGCCCACCCCCCAGGTCTAGTGCCCTTCATGGCACCTCCCTGTCCAGTGGGCGCCCTAGGTACTCAGGGTACCTGCACCACCCTGTGGCTGGACCTTGGTGGGGCACAGTGCAGCTGGGTGGGGCTGGACTCCATCTTTCTTGGCTTCTGCTAAAATGCGCTCTCTTTCTTTAGAAGTGAAGAGAGTTTGCAGAAGCTACTGGCAGTCATCCCAGGTGGGTTGGTGGTTTGTCCTTAGTTACTAAAATACAGCACCCTAACTTCATGGAACAAATTTTGAGCCAGGGAAGTGGTTTCAAAGTGTATTTTACCAAATGTCAATGTAAGGAAATTGGTCAGGGTGCCCAAGTGTCTCTGTCACCACTTTCCAAACGCTCTGGGCAATTCATGAGTCAAAGGTCCCTGCATCTGGCCAATTTCCCCCAAAAGTGGGCCACTCAAGTTAACAAAGTGTTCTCAGGCACCTCTGACTGAATTTGACCCCATAAACATCTTTTTGTTCTGAGGAATAAATATACCTGAAATTATTTAAAATGCACTCAAGAGGGGAAGTTTCTTTGGAGGCAGACCTTTCCATATTTGGTCTTGTAAGAAAAAGGAGGTCACAGAGAACGACACAAAAGCCAGAAGAGTCCCAAGGAATGAGCACAGGCCCACAACAATGGACAGTTTAGGACTCAAGTGAGTGCGCCTGAGACAGAATTGGTAACTGGGCGTGCTAAATGGATTTCAAGGCTTTTGGCCTCCTGACATCTAGACTGCCTACTGGAGTTATAGTGCCAGTGTACAATGCCCACCGAGAAACCATGCTCAGGAGAAGACTTCTGTCCTAGTCCTATGTGAGAACGGAATACTGTACTAGTTTCTCTTAGTAGGCTCAGTCTCAGATGGTCTGGGGGTTGGCCTGAGGTGGAGCTTACAAGGCCTTAGTTAATCCAGCACTGAAGGTTCTAGAGGAGGGTAACACGAAGAAAATAACTAATAGCTGAGGCTATCCTGTGTCTGACTGCCCAACCTTTGGGGACAGTAACAGCCAGGCTTCGACCCAGAAGGAGGGTCAAGGAGAGACAAATCAACCCATGGACGAATAAGCAGGCAGTCCACTGATTAGTCATGAATGGTGACTTTTTCGAACTAGAAAGGGCAGGTTAGGAAAGGTCAGTCAGGGAAAAAGGGGACAAAGGTTGGGGAGCCCCCAATTAAGAGGACCAGTCAGACCCCCTCCTGGCCATACCTCTCGTGGGGTAGTGCAACGCTATCTTAGCTAAAGGTGCATCCATGTAAACCCCGGATCAGGTCACTAGTTAGGTCCTGGTTAGGGAATCAGTCAAGTGGATCACCTTTGTGCTTTAAGATAACGTCATAGAAATGTAGGTTTGGGTCCACTCAGACCCGTAGCTGAAGACCTGAGGTCACACAGAATGTTCACAGCCGGCTGTGATCAGTTACAATCATTCACACTCTCCTCAGTCATTCAGAGGCTGCAGAAAGGGCATTAATGGGTTAGTGGATTAGAGGACCAAGATCAGAAGTCAGAAAAAGGAAAACCAGTTTCTATCTCTCCCACTGAGAAATAGAGCAAAGGAAAAACAGGCTGCATCTCTCCCACTGAGAAATAGAGGAACCAGGCTTCATTGAATGATGTCTAGTAAGGAAGTGACTGTGAGAGTTAGACTGCATCCAGTCCTCTCATCAAGTCCCGTATGGCTAGCCCATGACTGGAGAAAGAACAGGCAGAATAAAAGGATAAGAGAATTTACCTTCGGAGGCTTTTGAAGGTTAGGCTTCAACACCCGTCCGATGATTCTGGCTCAGCGGCGACGTGGACTTCAGCCAACACCCGGGACTCTGGAACATCTCAGGGCGCACGCCCGCTGAGTGGGGACAGTCGTCTGTTCACCACCCCGGGAGTCACTGAAGGGGCGTCTAGTGGAGGGTCAGATTTCGCCAGAGCCTCCAAATGTTGTGTCTCAATTTACCCAGATGACCACTCAAGACTCTCAGATCAGCAAGGAAGCCTTTATTAGCTGACCAGTGACTACAGCCTCCCTAAAAGTGGGGAAAACTGCAGCTCCGACCCAGTTTTTTAAAGAGTATTTATACATAGGCAGTCTGACATTATCTTGTACCAACCAAAGGTATGATGTATGCATGAGCTGTTAGGGTGGGGGCTAGAAGTCCATCTGCTGGGACAGTTAGTTTTCAAGATTAACTTTGGCTGGCTATTATTTCTCAAGATTAGCCTTGGCTGGCTGGCCGACTGCAGAGTCCTGTTGAGGAGGAGGTCCACCCAGATGCAAAGAGTTTGCATAAGTAGTGTTACAGAAGCCAAGTTTAGCCAGAGTTAAGGGGGGAAGAGGGTTTCTGCATCTGGGGAGTTGTTGATGCTAAAAATTTTCTACTTCAGCCTGATCCTTTCTTAAAAAATAGTTATTATTGGTCAATTGGACCTTACAAGGTTAGCAGCCCAATTCGTAACCACTATGCTGCCAGAGCTCCTAAATATTGCATAGGATTTAATAAACATGTATTCTATTTGGCAAAAATATGTTGTCTTTTACAAAACAGCACTATGCTTAGTTCAAAGAACTATAGAGATTTTGAACCCTCATTTTATATATATATATAAGTGTATATGAAACTCTACTTTCTACTTATTTTAAAGATTTTATTTTCCTAATATAAACAGAGACTGTATCAGAAGAATGTTGTTGTTCTCACTAAGTGCCATCTAGTTAGTTTTGACCTATAGTGACCCTATATACAACAGAAAAAAAACCCTTCTGGTTTTTCACCATCCTCACATTCACTGCTACACTTAAGCACATTGTTACTGCAAGTTTGCCAATCCATGTCTTTGGGGTCTCCCTTTTATTCTCTGTTCCTGCACTTTAATGAGTATGGTGTCCTTCTCCTACGACTGGCCCTTCCTGATAATGTGTCCAAAGTATGAGAGACAAAGTCTGGCCATGTTGACTCCATGACAAATATTCCAGTGTACTTCCTCCAACACAAATTTGTTTGTTGTTCTGGCAGCCCAGTGTTACCTTTGCTATTCTTTACCAAAACCATAGCTCAAATGTATCAATTCTTCCTTGGTCTTCCTTATACATTGTCCAACTTTCACAAGCATATGAGGCTATTGAAAACACCATAGCTTGGGTCAGGCACACTTTAGTCCTCAAACTGACTTCTTTGATCTTTAACACTTGAAAGCAGTCTTGTGCAGCATATTTGTCCAAAACAATAGGTCATTTGATTCTTGACTTTTGCTTTCATGAATGTTGATGGTGCATCCAAGCAAAACAAAGTCTTTGACAACTTCAATATTTTCTCCATTTATAACGATGTTATTTATTGGTCCATTTGTGAGGCTGCAATCTTTGATCTTCATAAGTAAGTATTTTAAGTTCTTTTTTCTTTCAGCAAGCAAGATTGTATTATCTACATATTGCAGGTTGTTAATGAGTCTTCCTCCAATCCTGAAGGCATGTTCTTCTTCATATAATTCAGTTTCTCAAATTATTTGTTCAATATACCGATTGAATAAGTGAAAGAATATGATCTTGGTGTACACCTTCCCTAATTTAAAATCCTTCAGTGTCCTCTTTTTTTTTTTTATTAAGAACAGAAGCCTCTTGGTCTATGTACAGGTCTATCAGCACAATGAAGTACTCTGGAATACTAATTTCCCACAGTGTTTGTCCATAGTAATATACAATAGAAAAAATACATACCTTATTTTGTCAAAAGAGCATGGAGACAATCATACCTGCTAACAAATAGCTTGTTTTACAGGATATCATTTTGTTTGATACAGAATCAGTGCTCATGGAAGTATCAGTCAAGAAATCAAATGACATATTGTATTGGTTAAATCTGCTGCAAAAGACCTCTTTAAACTGATAAAGAGAGATGTCACTTTAAGGATGAAGGTGAGCTTGTTTCAAGCCATGGTGTTTCTAATCACTTGATAAACATTCAAAAGCTAGACAATAATTAAGAAAGACCAGAGGAGAGGAGAATGTATTGTTTTGAATTATGGTATTGGCAAAGATTATTGAATACCCCTAGACTGACAGGAGAATGAACAAATCTGCTTGGAAAGAAGTATGGTCGGATTACTCCTTAGAAGCAATTATGGATAGACTTTGGACACGGTGTCAGGGCATGTTGTTAGAAAGGAACAGTTCCTAGAGAAGGGCATAATGCTTGGTAAAATGGAGAGTTAGAAAAAATGAGGAAGATTCTATATGAGATGAATTGACATAATGGCAACAATCGGTTCACGTATAACAACAATTATGAAGATGGTGAAGGACCAGGCAGTGGTTCCTTCAGCTATATATAGGGTCACTATAAGGTGGAATAAACTCAACAGTATCTAACTACAAAAGAACATATGCATGTGAAAGTTAGGCACACGTTATAGATGATCAGAGAAGAATGATGCATTTGATTTATGGTGTTGGCAAAGATTATTGAAAGTAAAATGGATTTGCAGAAGATCAAACAAATCTGTATTACAAGAACAACCTGAATGTTTTTTAGCTGTGAGGATGGTGAGTCTTTATATCACGTATTTGGACATGTTATCAGAATGAACCAGTGTATGAAATAAGGACATCATGCTTGTTAAAGCAGGAAAAGGTTGGTAAAGTAGCAAAAAAGAGAAATACCCTCAGTGAGATGAATTGTCACAGTGGTTATAACAATGTAACCAAATGTAACAATTGTCAGGTGACATAGGACCTGGCAGTGTTTTGTTCTGTTGTATATTGGATTTCTGAGTTGAAACAGACCCAATGACAACTAACAGCCATAACAACAGCAACACACAGTAGCAATAATAATAATAATAATAATAATAATTTGTTTTCCACCAGTCAGCTGTTCCATGGGGAAAAGATGTGGCACTAAGCTTCTGCAGCCTTGGAAACCATGTGGGTCAGTTCTAATTAGAGCTATAATCTAGTCAATGGCTCACAATAATAACAAATAGTAATCTTGTCCCTAAGATTTCTAAATAAAAAAAGATTTAAATTTTCTACATACTTTTTATTTCAAAGGTTTTTTCAAGATTATGAAATATGATATAACATAAGGTATCATTGTTCTGTCCTACAAACCACACTTACAGGTGCTTCTTTTTTCTTAGGAAAAAATGTTACTATTGTTTTATGACCAGATCATGTACACTATATTACATAATTATGGAATATTTTAAAAGTATTAATAAGTCTTATTATCATTGTGAACAATTTCAAAATTAATTCTTTACTACATTGCTTCAGATAGCAAGGAATGTACATTTTTGTATTAGAGAAATTCATATCAGCATGCAGATATAGTTTTATTTTGACATATAATAGATACACTGATAATGACAAATCAAGTCAGTTCACCAATTTTGGAAATAGACAAGAAAGCTACATTGGGTGTATTCTTAATGTGTCTCATCAAAGTAACCATGTCTTGAAATAATTATCTTATCATTTTCCAGAACAGAACATTCTACTCATAATTCTCCATATGGCCTCCTTTATCTGCTTGTTCCGAAGACTATAGATAATAGGATTTAAGAAGGGAGGGACTATACAGTAGAACACGGGAATGATCATGTCCTGCATTGTAGGTAAATTGGAGGTTGGTTTCATGTACACAGAAGCAGCTGAGCTGAGAAAGACTGTCACCACGAGAATGTGTGGAACACATGTGGCAAAAGCCTTTTTTCGCTCTCCTCTGATTGGAAACTTGAGTACAGTAGAGAATATGCGAATATAAGACATGATGATTAAGGTAAAGCAGCCACCTGCAAACACAACTGAAGACACAAAAAGTAAAAGCTCATTCATGAAGGTGTCAGAGCAAGAAAGCTTTAGCAGAACAGGAATGTCACAGAAGAAGTGATGGACAATGTTTGATTGACAGAAGGGAAGAGAGAATGTGATGCCTGTGTGGAATCCTGAGTAGATTATACCACTGAATAAGGAGGCCAGAGACATCTGTACACAGACTTGATGGTTCATGATCACAGGGTAGTGGAGGGGATGGCAAATAGCCAGATATCGGTCACGAGCCATAATAGTGAGGAAAAGCAGCTCTACAAAAGCAAACAAAAAAACAAGGAAGATCTGAGCTGCACATCCAACCATGGAGATTGCCCTACTGTCTAGCAGAAAGATAATACATGCCTGGGGTACAGTGACAGAAATGTAGCACATATCCAGGAAAGACAGATTCCTAAGGAAGAAATACATGGGGGTGTGAAGACTCTGGTCAAGGGTGGTTACTGTGACAATGAGAAGGTTCCC
>NW_006409072.1:234442-243681 GCF_000296735.1 Chrysochloris asiatica
TTTCTGATTTTATAATTATCCAAATTTATTCCATCTAATTGATATTAATTAATAGGAAATAATATTAAATTGCCTTGTCCTTTCGTGAAACACAAGGTTCATGGTTAAAACCAGCTAGTCGCTCAATGGGAGAAAGATGAGACTTTCTGCTCTTGAGAAGGATTAAAGCCTCAGAAACCCTACACAGGGTCACTATGAGTCAGAACCAACTCCGTGACACTTAAAAACAACAACCACCCTTTATTCACAATATCTGTGTAACTTATTTTCAATGTAATTTTATATTATATAATCTTATGCTCATGCTTGCATAAATTTCTATCACTTGCTACTGCCAAGTGTACCTGGTATTAATTGAATTAGTATAGATCACTTCTATGCATCTTGACCTAGAAGAATTATTACACAAATGTTAAAATTTATCATCAGCTAATGACAATTCTTGTAGCGTAGTGGTTACGAATCGGACCGCTAATCTCACACAGTCAGCTGTTCGAAACTACCGGCTGTTCTGCATGAGAAAGATGAGACTTTCTGCTCCCGTAAAGATTTACAGCCTTGGAAACCCTGTACAGGGTTGCTATGAGTGGGAACCGACTCCACGGCACATAACAACAACAATGACAATTCAGAATTTGAAGAGAGATTTAAAGCTATTGTTTTCCAGACTTCTCATAAATTTGCATGCAGTTTAATATTTGCACACCAGTAGAAAAATTAATTTTGTCTTTCTATCCACTTTTGGTGCTGATTTCATTTGCAAAATTACCTTCAATAATTCTTTGGTCTGGTAATGACCTTTTAATGGCTACTTTTATCAATCCCTAACAATTATTAATATTAAAAAATATATTTTAGGGTTTGATTTTTTAACTTATCTCACTCTGTTTTTCAAAAATATTTAATATAATATTGACATTTCAAGGTGTTTATTTCACATCCTAGACATGATATGAGTACATCATATTAACATCTTGTCTTATTTATTGAGATTGGCCTATCTAGTTTATGGAGTCGTGGTACAGTGCTGTAGACCAAGCACTGAAGTACTAAGCATAAGACTCAGTGGTTCAAATCCACCACCCACTCTAAAACACTATCAAGGGTTGCTATGAGTCAGAATTGAGTCAGTGGCACTTAAGAATGACAAAAACCACATACATTTTTCATTATTCACTTATTGCTTATTGTTATTCTCCAAAACTCTGAAAACTGAAAAAGAGACACAATTTTAAAGAAGAATATTGGATCATGAAAGATGAAAGACATTATTGATCCAATGAAATGCAGTAGAAAGGCTTGCATTCCATTTCAGGTTTTTTTTTTGATACAAATGGTGAACTCGCATATTTTTCACCAGAAATTCTTACCCTACTGATTGTCACTGCTTCTCACAACACACATTTACAATCACAACAGTCAATTAATTAATGCTGTTCATAACTCAATTAACTTTCCATATGTTTAGTATCAAGCTTACCATATTTCTTACTGCTCCATACTTATTACTGTACTACACCAGTATGTTATAACTCTAAGACAGGACAATTTAAAATTATCTGTGTTCTATCATGTTGAGTAAAGTAAAATAATAATGTTGTCTTATTTGCATTTAATGTAGTATACTTTACGAAGTACATGTTAAAAATTGCTAAGATATTTTAGTAATCTTGAAATAATTCTTACTTATTTTTACTTATCTTTCCTCTGTGAACCAGATTTTTCAGTATCCAAATAATTAACCAGTTGTAGACTTCATCCTTCTATATATATACTATGTTCTTTATTATATTTTATCTCAAGTTTTAATCCATATCCCCATGAACTCCTTGATATTATAATAATGATTAGTTTCTTCTGTTCAAATATTTATTTTTAAATTTCCAATCTATTAAACTATTGACTGTTTTCTCCCAAAATTGACTGTTTTTTTTCTTTTTCTTTTCTTTGCAATATTATATCTATCCATCACTATTTTGCCTTAAAAATAAATAATATTTCTCTTTTCCATCACATATCCATCTCTTTCCAATAGCATCTCCACTTGAAAATCAGTTGAGAATTTCCTCGGTTTTCAGTTTTTCAGACATCTTCATCATTGAAGTATGTACAAAAATTACTCCATTGGTGTTAACATCTCTGCTTTATTGCTAAGTTCCTGTACATTCCTAAAGCTACACGTTGAATTAAAGATACTTGTGGGAATAAGTTATACTTCCTCAAGTAGCAGTCAAAATTACATTACTATATTACAACATCTTTAGTTTGGAATGCTCCTCTTTAAACTATTAGTATCCTTCTTTCCTTTTCCTTTTATTTATTTTTATTATTCTACTGCTACATCTATTCTTCCAATTCTGTCTCTCTGTTCTCTCCCCCACACTGGAAACCTCGCTCATATTTCCCTCTTATCTCATACTGTGATTACAATAAGTAGTTGTCATAAATGCACCAAATGTCAAGTTCTGTATCGATATTTATAAACTATCTTAATTTATCAGATATAACATGTATCATTCTGGTTTCTGACAATGCAGTATTTGAAGTGGTCTTTTAATAAAAAGACTACACATTAGTTTAAATTGAGTGCGTATCTTAGATCTCCAAAAGAAACAGAAAATCATTGTAGTTTCTGCAGATGCTAACTGTGAATAATTTCCATGATTTAGTTCTGTTGTTGTTACTATGTTCCTTTAAGTTATTTCTGACCCTGTAGAAGATTTCCAGAGTGACTGACTGGTGAGTTTGAAAAGCCAACCTTGAGATGCAAACCAACTTTATACTCAAGTGTTTATTGTATAACAGCATAGTAGAACTTCAATACTGTCTAAGAAAACAAAAAGTCTTTTCCAGAAATCTACAAAAATTGCTTTATCATAAATGAATTTTTTTTTTTTAATATGTCAAACTGAAGTTGTATGCAAATTTTACAAAACTCCTTAAAATTTCTTTTGGAGGCAGTTACTGAAGGGAAATGTAATTATGCCTTATATTTTGTTTTCATTTTTACTCCTTGAATTAGCTTATTGTAAAACATTGCTTATCCTGAATATGTATTTCAACACCTTAAGCATAAAAAATATATATATAAAATTATGAACTTACATGAAAATATGACAGGTAAATGGATTGGTTGATTGATATAATCTTTAAATGTCCCCCAGCAATTTCTAGAAACCTTAAGATTGCCCTTATATATTCCTATGTAACTTTTGATAAATGATTATTATTTGTGGAAATCTGTATTTATTTAATGGCATTATTAAGATGAGTAAGATGATATGTAGGGTCTCTTCTGTTTTGGTGACAATTCTTTTATTTTTTCCATATAACTTGAACATATTTTGGTATTTCAATAATATGATATATAAAGATGTTGGTTTCTGCATATTTTCAACTTTATGTTTTATTGTTTATGGATGAGTAGATAATGGGTTTTGCACTCACACACAAATGCTTGAAAATGTTTTCTTGCATGACTGTGAGTATGCGTCATGAAGGATTGTTTTTGTTGTTAAATGGCAATCATTCTGTTCCTACTCATTGGAACCCTATGCACAGCAGAGATTAACACTGACTGTTTCTGTGCCATAGTCACAATTGTTATGTTTTAACCCTTTGTTGTTGTCACTATGTTCTTTCATCTTTTTGAAGATTTTTCTTTTTGTTAATGACTGTCCACTTTACCAACCATGATGTCTTTCTCCAGGGACTGATACTTTTTGACATGCCCAAAGTACAAGAGACAAAGTTGTGCCATGGTCATTTCCAAGATGTAATGCAATCATACTTCTTTCAAGACTAATACTTTAGTTCTGTTGTACATAGGCTGTTATGAATTGGTACTGACTCAATGGCACCAAATAACAACAACATCCTTTACAAGAAGAATTGAAGCTTCATAGCTTAAAGAATAACTACATTTTCAATGACAGTATGTTTTCTCCTGGAATTGCATCAACGGTTTTGTTAAATGACTTGAAGCAGTGAGTGGAACTTGCATTTCCAGACGTTCTTATCTTTACACCTTCAACTTTATACCTACAATTGGACATTTGTCATGATATGACATCTCATATTCTTGTTTTCTCAGTCTCTTCTTCTTGTGACCAATATAAGTATTTATAACATATAGAACCTTGGCTAGCTGCCAGGAGGAAGGGAAGGCTTACTTCTCTAATAGGCCTATTACTTTGATAATAAAATCTTTATCCTTTTGAAACACTTTATTTCAGGACTTAAAAAAAAATCAATAAGAACTTTAACCTTTTTGGTTTATACTAACTTGTATAAAAATCGATTATTAATATAATTGTATGATTGATTGGTTAAAAAATGCATTTCAGTATTTCCATGTAGTGCTATCTAGTTATCACATTTTCATTTGAAGCTTGTATTTTTAAAATATTTATTAACATTTTTTCTCACTAATATTGGAACCATAGGATAAAACCTGGACCACAAGGTCGGTTTGAACTACAAGGTCGGCTGTTCATTCCCACCAGTGCTCCTCAGAAACCCTATACAGGGTCGCTATGATTTGAAACCCACTTGAGGGCGCTTAATAGCAACAACAAAGTTCATAACGCACTCTACCACCACAACATATAAATGCAAAAGTTTTTCAAGGTTTGAAACCAGCATTAAATATCCTTTTTAAATTTTATATTAACGATTCTATTTTTGGTTTCTAACTTTAAGTTGCCTGCTGCATCTTAGTGGGCTTGAAGCTTTACTACCTTCTGCAGAAGATATGATTTGCATTTTGAATCTGTAATTTAACTGTTAAATGTAAATGTGAAAAGCCTGTACAACAAATTTGAACCTGTTTCATTATCTATAAATTTTAACAAAACTCACATAATGACTTTTATATTTGTCAAATTTCTCAAACAGAAAGGCATTCAAGATAATACCTGAAGAAAAATAAGTAAATGAAAATTGTAAATCACTGAATGTGAATCACACGAATGTGATCTCTATATACTTACCTGTATTTGCTCTAACTCTCATAGTACTGTTGCTTTTAAAAAATCAGTAGAAAAGGAAAAGGTAAATGAAGTATGCAGCATTTGCTCATGTAGTTTCCTATTAAAGAAATATGAATTAATATACAATATTCAAAACTGCTTTCAAAACATTACAAAGTTGAGATCATTTCTTTACCTGTAGACTTAATGGTCTTACCTATGCATCGTCTTTTTTGGGGGTAAATATAATATTGCAGTGTTATGCTTTTCCTTGAGAGAGTAAGATGAAATGAGTCTTTACCTTTTCTGCAAAGTTTTGAAGGATGTATTTTATCAGTGTGAGGAGTTGGCAGATGTATTTTGTTATTAATATTTTTAATTTATTTATCCACTCACACAATTATTTAATCTTTAATTATAATACAACTAATTCAACCTTTCACAAAATTTTTGATGAGTACAGATGCTGATCTAGAAGATGAGGGATGACTTATGAATTAATGATTGCATGCTGTTTCATAGTATGCTAGGAGAAAACCCTATATTTATAGCTGAACTATTAGGATTATGGACATATTTTACTTTTGGACAGGATTTCATTTGTTCATACTACAGCACCTACATAGTGTAGCACTATATTTGCCAAAGTGAAAGAAAATATGCATAAGTATGGTGAAATTATTAATTGGATAGCAATAATTTATATAAATCATGATTTCTACTTTAAGTAAACATAATAGACTAGAATTAATATGCACAAGTATGAATTTAAATCAATATTTTCATATAAAGCAGTGGACAATGTGCAAAGCCACTCCTATTACTGACTGCATTGCAGTCATCTGCTAAATCTGTGACTGCAGCCTGCTAACCCTGTAATTCTGTGAACAGCAACCAATGCTATTAAGATTTTTAAGGTTGATATTTTATGAGAGTGATAAAAATGAAGAGGTTGATCTCTTGGTTTGTATACCTATTTTTACCTATATTTTCTATTCTATTCTTGTTGAAAATAAACAAATAAATAAAGTAGTGCAATGGAGAAGTGGGAGTAATTCATGAAGAGTGTAGAAGAGGAAGAACAAAATTAATAATGGCAAAGATTCACTAGTTAATACTAGCTTTTCTTAACCCAGATATGCAAGCCAGGAGATTTGGTAAGTGCCCAACAACATTTCAAGTGTAGGCAATAATCAGTGGATATATTCACTTGAAACAACTTAGCCAGTGATAGAACTCCTCTCTTTTATAATAAAACCTTTTATTTTCAGTCAAAAAAAAAAAAAAAAAGTGAGGATACTGATGATGGTAGAGGAAACCCCTGGGAACACTGTCTGGCGCACTCGGTAATAGTGCCCAGTGGTATTTTCCAGGACATAATTGATTATAGATGGTTTAGAAAAGAACCAAGTAATTCCTATGAAAGAACACAACTTCTGTGCATCAAGTAATATTCAGAAATTTGAATTTTTCTAAAGAATTCGTAAAAATAAGAGACAATCATTTAAACACAAATAAAATTGCAATTTCTCTAATGCCCTGTTTTTTGTGGTGAAATTCTTGTGAGTAATATATAACAAGTAATAGCAGAATGAACCAGTGAATGGCCTTAACTGAATCCCAGGAGACTGAGTTACCCCTCATCATCTTGGTTTCCCTATGAGCAATGGAGTGATTTAATTAGTTGGAAAATACATGCAAAATTTATAATTAATTAAATGATAAAGAAGCTATTCTGAATTTTTTCAAGGTGTCAACATAAGGAATGAAAGATTTTATATATCAGCCTAGTGATATAGCCCAATGACTTGTGAATTCTGTGATCACCAGCTCATTGCTTCATCTCTTGTGCCTTAGATTCCTTCTTAGAATCTGACAGAACTGAATCTGTAAAGCATTTGGACTAGTAACTGGTACACAGTGCACACTATGAGATTAAAACAACAAGGTATGAGTGAGGCAGTCTGTTATTATCAGAACTGAAGATCTTATAGGTCACTTTAGTGTTCAGTTTTGAATTTACAATTCAATTACACTGTTCACAGACAAAATACATAGCTCACTTTTCCTTTTTTGTTTTCTTTTCATGTAATATTAGATTAGTGTTTTTCTTTTATTTTTGTAATGCTAAGATTTATTTATTGTTTCAATAATACACAGAATAACATGGAAAAATTCAACTTCTCTGTTTGCAATCCAGTGACATTGACTACATTCTTACAATTTTGCATTAATTCTCCCTCTTTTTTCTAATATGTTCCTCAGTTAACGCCATAAACTCATTTCCCTAACATTTTCTATCTAACTTTTGTTTATTGTTGTTGTTAGGTACCAATGAGTCAGTATGGATTAATAGCAATCCCATGCACAGCAGAACAAAACATTGTCCGGTCCTTCACCAACCTCACAATTATTGCAATGCTTGAGCCCATTGCCACTGTCGCTGTGCCAATCAATTCTACTTGGGGCCTTCTTTTTTATTTTTGATGACACTCCACTTTACCAAGCATGATGTCCTTTCCAGGGACTGGTCTCTTATGATAATGTGTCTGAAGTTTGAGGACAAAGTCTGGTCATCCTGGTTTCTGAGGAGTACTGTGGCTGTACATCTTCCAACACAGATTTGTTTGTTCTTTTGTTTATAAAATTTAGAGTTTTTAATAATTTGATTCCCTATGCAAAGTGTTTAAAATGACACAATACTCCCAGTGGATATTCTTTACTTGTTATTCTAGATATTGTGTGCTTAAAAGAAGACCTAAAGGAATATTTTAGTCTTACACTTTAGAGATAAAAGATTATGTCAGAGAAGTAGTTTCAGAGTTCGTTCAACCTCAGTGACTTCAGTAAGTCCAGATTCCAAATGAAATTTACCTTTGCTTTTTGCTTGTTTTGATCAATATACTTCTTGGATCAAAAAGTTCAGTAATAGACATTGGACACCATCTATTTTTTCTTGTTTTTGGTTAAGGAAGAATTTGTCTGTGGAGGCAGTAATTGGTGCAGTCCATTCCTTCTCTTATTTCTCACTCTTCTTCTAATGTTGCTTCAGGTGAACACAAACAAATTATTTTAGCCTGGTTGTCCACTTGTAAGCATTTAAGACACACAACAACACACAATGAATTAGGAAACAGAAAAGAAGAGCTAAAAAAATACTAAGCCAATTAGTTGAATTGCCCTTTGAATCCATGGTAATAAAACCCCAAATAACCCAAATCTCGTGAAGTGTTTTGGTATACATAAACAGCCTCAGCAGCTACTCTTTTTTGTTAAAATTATATAAGCACACATATACATAAAAAGCATTATCAAAAAGTTCATAGAAATGCATATACTGAAAAAGCTATACATGATTTCAGAAATAGTTTGCTTCATAATAAACTCATGCTAACTTGTTACTAAAAGTCTTAACAGGATCTAGTTCCAGGCACTAATAAGGATAGGACATGCATTTGAAAAGATCCCTTATCAGCGCAACACATATAAAGGAATATTTGGAGGATTGGCGGGCTTGCAGCTGGGGGAATTTGTAGGAGAATCAAGAAATTCATTGTTTTCTAATTCAAGATACTCAGCTGTTCCCAGAGCCACCATTTTGGGAGAGAACATCTTGATTGTATGAGGATTGATATCGACATTTGAAATGACACTTTCGACAGAAAACCAGCCACCACTCGTCTGTCTGTCATGCTGTTTTGGCTTGAGTTGCTGTGATTCTGAGGGCTATGCCACCGGTATTTTAAATAACCATCAGGGTCACCCACGGTGGACAGGTTTCAGATGAGCTTTCAGACAAAGACAGACTAGGAAAAAAGAGTGACAAACTACTTCCAAATCGTTAGTCACTGAAAACTCTATGAATAGCAGAGAAACTCTGTCAGATACAGGGCCGGAAAATGAGCCCTTCAGATTGAAAGGCACTCAGAATGCGACTGGGGTAGAAATACCTCCTCAAAGTAGAGTTGACCATGATTATATGAATGGAGTTAAGCTCATGGGAGAAAAGCCCACAGAACCTTTATTTGCTGATGAGGCACAAGTAAAAATGAACTGAAACAGCTGTAAACATCCATTGAAAATCAGAACATGGAATGTATGAATCTGGGAAAATTGGAAGTGGTCAAAAATAAAATGAAACACATAAACATCGATATCTTAGGGATTAGAGAGCTGAAATGGACTGGTATTGGCCATTTTGAATCTGACAACCACATACTTTACTATGCAGAGAATGACAAATTGAAAAGGAATGGTGTTATTCATCAA